>NW_016805609.1:156947-180659 GCF_001698545.2 Rhinopithecus bieti
GCGGTGGCTCAAGCCTCTAATCCCAGCACTTTGGGAGGGCGAGACAGGCGGATCCCGAGGTCAGGAGATCGAGACCCTCCTGGCTAACACGGTGGAAGCCCGTCTCTACTAAAAATACAAAAAACTAGCCGGGCGAGGTGGCAGGCGCCTGTAGTCCCAGCTACTCGGGAGGCTGAGGCAGGAGAATGGCGTGAACCCGGGAGGCGGAGCTTGCAGTGAGCTGAGATCTGGCCACTGCACTCCAGCCTGGGTGACAGAGCGAGACTCCATCTCAAAAAAAAAAAAAAAAAAAAAAAAAGGCCCCTTACAGCATCAGAATAGTGTCTTACTATATCCAATACTTCAGGTTGGACCACACAGCCTGACTTTGTCTCACCTATAAAATTGCCCAGTTCTCTTAGGCCTGTTCATGGGCAGGGAGAAAGACTGCAAGTACAAAACACATGGTTCAGGTTGAATATTGCAAGAAAAATATAAGAAAAAGTATTTCATTTTTTTAAAAAACTTCTTAACAATTCATGGATGCTTTGCTGAGGAAAATGCTTTGCAGAGGTTGAATATTGCATGACAATATAAGAAAAACTTTAAAAAAAAAAAAAAAAGCTTTTTAACAAGCAGAATTAATTCATGGATACTCTGCAGAGGAAAATCATGGTGGCAGGAATGCTTTTAAGCTTGACCACTCCTAACTTGAATAAACGATTCTGGGTGCCTGTTAGGAACATCCACAGTGTTGTCGGAGTCTTATTACAACTTGCTTTTGAAGCCAGCTTACTGCTTTGGAGGAAACATTGACAAATGGGTGCTTCAGGCTGTGCAGGGCACAAGACTGTGTTTTTGCCAATTGAAAATTCCTGTGTTGTCAGCCATCCAGGCCATACCCCTTGGTATCCACAAACCCAGAGCTTCTAAAGGAATTGGGATTTGCCAAAATGACACTGGTAAGCAGGCCAGCAATATGGTTCTATTTTTGTTGGCTAATTTAGTGACATTTGTTTTCAGAAGTGTAATTCTAGGAATGTTTACTTCAAGCTCACACCTGTTGTCTCTTGAGCGAGTGTGAGGGGTAAGTTACCGTGAATTATAATCATGGTGATAAGAGCTAGCAATTAATTAAACACTTTATGCTAGGAACTTTTCTAAGCACTTGACTTGCATTGCCACATTTAACTTTTACAAGCACCCTATATGATAGGTAATATTGTCAGCATTTTACAGATGAAGAAACTGAGACACAAGGAGATGATGTGACCTGCCTAAGGTCATAGAGTCCATGCTCTTCATTGCCCATCCCCCATGTCCTTATCCAAGTCTCTCCGAGAAAGGAAGCACTAGCACTGATAAATATGAGTAGGGAAATTAGCATCTGCAGATGGTCATTCATTGTGAAGAGTTGATGAAGCTGTCTGGGTGGGTACTGTTCCCGAGCCATCGTTTCAGTATGATTGAGAATTAGAAAGGTTAAGGCCCTTCTACCACTTACTTCCGTCTGAAGAAAGCATCCAATATCTGTTAGTGTTTTCTTTCAAAAGTCTGGCCCTCAGTGCTCCTGACGTAAAACAGTCTTTCTTTCTCTCATGGTCTGTGCTACCGTATGGTGCAGTGAGGCACTGATACACCTCCATGGAGAACCAACCAAAGGGTCTGGTACTCAAGCATTGGATCGGTGGTAAGAAGCATTTCCCATCACCCCTCCCTTCCTCCTCCAATCTTGACATCACTCCTCCTTCCATTAGGAAGGCTGGTTCCACATTGTTATCAGGCCACTCTTAGATCACTTGGGTTAGAAAATCCCACAGCCCAAACCTCTTAAGTGATAAGATTCTACTCTCAGCTCCTGTGTGACTCCCTTCTGAACTTGACTTTTTGAGAGAAGAAGCGTGAACCCTCTGGAATAATTGATACTCATTTGCAGCGCACTCTCAGTTCTCATTGATGGCAAAGATGCCTGTAATGCAGAATAACCATATTTTTCGAAGGCCATATGCCATAGTTCACAAAGCCTTTTCTCAGGTGGCATCCATGAAGTGGCAGCCACAGGTAACTGAATTTTCAGGCCTGATCCCCTCTTTACTATATCATAAATATCAAAAGGCAGTTGGGCTGAGCAAGAACAAGAAGCGTAAGAAATTCTGGATTATTTTATCCCTAAACAATGATCTATAGGCTATGATCCTTCAAGGTGTTTCCTAGCTAAAGTATAGGAACAGCTTCTCATGTTGGTTCAGAGACAGCTGTTCTGACAACCAGCATTGTCTTACTTTTCTGCACAGCTTTGTGTGAGAAATACCAGGTATTAAGAAGTCTGTTGTAGGGGAGAATCATACAAACTAGTAGAAAAAGAACTTTATCATAGAGGAAAACACCCCATTTGCAGGCATTCTTCCTGAACACTGCTCTTCCCTCTGAAAAGGTCCTGAGTGTCAAAGCCCCACCTATACCCTGAAGCCATCTCAACAGACTCGGACCTAGACCTTGTCTCCTGTCATTTTCTTTTCAGAGCATTGCCATCTCTTTTGTCTGGCTGCATCCAACTATTTTTAATTCCCTTGCCTCCCTACTGTCTGCTGAGTGGATAATTAAACATGAAGTACTATGCTTTGTTGAGATTATATGTTTTTAAAGGACTTGCGACAGGAAACTGAACGGCACCTTCGAAAGACGGACTTTGAGGGCTGGGCGTGGTGGCTCACACCTGTAATCCCAGCACTTTGGGAGGCCAAGGCAGGCAGATCACGGGGTCATGAGTTCAAGATCAGCCTGGCCAACATGGCAAAACCCTATCTCTACTAAAAATACAAAAAATCTGGGCATGGTGGTGGGCACCTGTAGTCCCAGCTACTCAGGAGGCCGAGGCAGGAGAATCGTTTAAACCCAGGAGGCGAAGGTTGCAGTGAGCAGTGCATTCCAGCCTGGGCGACAGGGCGAGACTCTGTCTCAAAAAAAAAAAAAAAAAAGATAAAAAGAAAAAAAGGTTTTGAGAAGAAAACCGCTGACTTCCAACAAGTTTAAGATTATGAGAACAGAATTCAGACAAAGACACGTTCTAGCTGTGTCTTCATGCTGAGGAAGATACAAGCTTGTAGAAACTATTGGTTGTTGATTTCTCTGCTTTACTGCTTAAGAGTGTGGACACTGGGCCGGGCGCGGTGGCTCAAGCCTGTAATCCCAGCACTTTGGGAGGCCAAGGCGGGTGGATCACAAGGTCAGGAGTTCCATACCAGCCTGGCCAAGATGGTGAAACCCCGTCTCTACTAAAAATACAAAACTTAGCTAGGCGCAGTAGCATGTGCCTGTATTCCCAGCTACTTGGGAGGCTGAGGCAGGAGAATCGCTTGAACCTGGGAGGCAGAGGCTGCAGTGAGCTGAGATCGTGCCACTGCACTCTAGCCTGGGTGACAAAGCGAGACTCCATCTAAAAAAAAAAAAAAAAAAAGAGTGTGGACACTGGAGTTGACTGCTTGGGTCTCTGTCACTTATGTGCTGTGTGATATTGAGCACATTACCTTGTCTCTCTGTGCCTCCAGTTTTTCATTTGTAAAACAGAGACAATAGTAGTACCTAGCTTATAGAGTTGTTGAGAAGATTGAATGCAAATGAGCTTTGTAACACTGACACATGGAAAGCACTCAATCCGTGCTATTAGCGAAACTTTTATGGAGGGTTGAGAAAACATGTGCTTGTTTCAGATTTGCATAAAATTCCCATCTAGGAGCCGTTATGATAATCCTTCCTGCATGTGGCCTAATAATAACCTCAAGTGATTTTATTTTGATTCTTCATCTCTCAGCCACCACCCTGGGAGGAATAACAGGAGCTGTGTGTCTGTATATCTAGAGCTCTCTGATCATGAGTAGATGAGACGAACAGGCCTTTGGGTTGACTGGCTTCCTGGTTCTTTTTCTCATTCAGGTACTAGAAAGCTTCAAGATCATGGACTATAGCCTTCTGCTGGGAATTCATTTCCTGGACCATTCCCTCAAAGAGAAAGAGGAGGAGACCTCACAAAATGTGCCTGATGCTAAGCGGCCTGGGATGCAGAAGGTTCTCTACTCAACAGCCATGGAATCTATCCAGGGTCCAGGGAAATCTGGAGATGGGATAATCACAGAGAACCCAGACACGTAAGTACAGCCACACACCCACCCACCCTCTTGATTGTGGTAGCCCACATCACTGGGTAATTATAGACAGTCACATTCACCTTAGGGTGGGACTCCAGGAACTAATTTCTACTTGGTGCTAAAATGGGTTAAACTGGTCTCCATTTCTATTCATTTAAAGATAACTAGATGAGTGACAGTTCCTCCAGTTATTACTCCTTCACCCACTTGGTTTCTTTTTTCAAATGGCTCCATTTATTTTTTTTAAACAATGGCTGAAAATGTTTTTGTCCCCATTAACTACATATTCAAAACATTCACCGCAAGAGGAAAGAATAAACTTTGAATTTGAATAAACATGTTTTATTGTTTATTTTTTATTTTTTTGAGACAGAGTCTCCCTCTGTCACCCAGGCTGGAGGGCAGTGGTGCCATCTCAGTCCACTGCAACCTCCACCTCCCAGGTTCAAGCGATTCTCCTGCCTCAGCCTCCAAAGTAACTGGAATTACAAACATGCACCACTACATCTGGCTAATTTTTGTATTTTTAGTAGAGATGGAGTTTCACCATGTTGCCCAGGCTGGTCTTACACTCCTGGCCTCATGTGATCCACCTGCCTTGGCTTCCCAAAGTTCTGTGATTATAGGTATGAGCCACTGAGCCCAGCCTGAATAAAGAGGTTTTAAGCAAATACACAATGAGAATGATGTTCGCAATTCAGAGCTTTTTATCTGCCCAAGGGGATTCTGTTGTTCTAGTCTTGCACCCTGGCAGATGTGGTCTCTCACCTCAGCCAGATGTGATAGTAACTACAGGATTAATTTGCATGTATAAAGTGCATATTGACTAACAGAAACAGTTGCAACCAAAGTAAGTTATTGAAATGGTAGACTGCATCAGGTATGTGTACTAGCTGAGCAAGGAGACTGGATGAAAGAAATCTTTTTCCACGGCCATAAATGCCTGCCTTCTAGAATTCTCCAACAATGACTAAACCATGGGCATATTTCACTTTTGTAAAGGAAATTAACACATATTAAATCTTTTTTGAAAAGTTATTTCTTGCAAATCAATCTAAATGTCCAATAATCAGTTAAATTATCCTGTATCAGTGAAATACAATAAGGCTATTAAAAACCACATTAGCATTGAATATAAGGAAATGTTTATCATTTAGCAAGTAAAAAATGTAATAAATAATACCCCTTCTTGACTAATACACACACACATATACATATATACTAGAAAAGTGTACCAGATGTTAATAGTAGTTATCTTTGCATCCTAGGAATAACTGTTTAATTATATTTTTCCTTTGTGTTTTTCTGTATTTTATTTTTAAAAGTAAATATACATTTCTCTTTTGATCAGAAAAAAAGTATTGCATTTTTTGAAAGGAATATTTTATAATGGTCTAAAAATTCTTGCTCATAGTTTAAAGTAGGAACAAGTTTTAAATTGAATTCTTCCCATCCAGCTCTTCAGAGTTAGCAGTTATCATATTATTCTCCTTTGTAGGGAAGTATTAATACATCATTCTGGATTCCCAGGATGACCTTAACTGATGCCCAAAAACCAAAAAGAAAAGAACAAACAAAAAAAAGATGAGTGGGAGATAGCCCAGAATTCTTAAAAATGGTCTATTTTTATTTTCAGTCTATTTATTAGAAATGATTTTTTAACTTTCTATTCTTATAATATGTAATCAAATATTTTCTCTTTTGCTCTATCAACAGAATGGGAGGCATTCCAGCTAAAAGCCATAGGGGAGAAAAGCTACTTTTATTTATGGGCATTATTGACATTCTACAATCGTATAGGTAAGAAGTTTGAGGAGTGGTCTTTTATTATTTCCAAATCAATCTACAAAAGCTTCTGAAAAATCACCAAATGAGAGTGATTTTACATTCTCTTTTAATTTTCCATGGATGTTTAGGTTAATGAAGAAGTTAGAACATTCCTGGAAAGCTCTTGTTTATGATGGGGTAAGTGACTTATTTTCCTTATTACACTGTATATATTTCTGCTTTCTCAGAGACTTCAGAGTATGTGCAGAAAAGTGTATTGCTACACTCTAAGAGGAAATGAAACAACAGTCTTTATAAACTCAGAATCTTAGGCTAGTAGATCAGTTCAAATTTGAGAATAAAGACAACATAAATTTGAATAACTATTCAAATACATGACATCCAGCCTAGCGGCCAGAAAAACAAAATGATATCTGTGTCTGTGTGAAATCCAAAGGACCTAACTTTGAGAGGGTCTTTTTTTGTAGGGATGATTAGTAGGGCAGTTGAAATGAAGTTCTCACACAACCAAGCTACAGTAAGTGTGAGCCCTGACTCTGATGGTGAACAGCCTGGATTTGAACTCTGCATTCACTGCTGAACTAACCATGTGACCAGGCACAGTGCTAGTTATGTGGCCTCTTACCCTTGTTTATCACCTATACCAGGGGGATAGTAATGACACCTGCCTGGTGTGAGCATGGAACAAAATAGTGCGTTTCAGTGTTCAACACAATGCCTAACAAATAGAGACACAGAAAGTGAAAATTTTTAATTGGTATGTATTTCTGCATCAACATTTATATATGCTGGCTGCCTGAGGATGTCTTTATTATTATTATTATTTTTTTTTTTTTTTTTTTTTTTTGAGACGGAGTCTTGCTCTGTCACCCAGGCTGGAGTGCAGTGGTACGATCTCGGCTTGCTGCAACCTCCACCTCCCAGGGTCAAGCAGTTCTCCTGCCTCAGCCTCCCAAGTAGCTGGGTCTACAGGCATGTGCCACCACACCTGGCAAATTCTTGTATTTTTAGTAGAGACAGGGTTTCACCATGTTGACCAGGCTGGTCTCGGACTCTTGACCTCAGGTGATCCACCTGCCTCAGCCTCCCAAAGTGCAGGGATTGCAGGTGTAAGCCGAGAATGTCTTAATTGATGTAACTGAAGAAAAACATCAGTTATCAAAGAGCAGTTTCTCCCACCTTTCTCTCTCCTTCTTTCTCACATTCTGTCTCTGTCTCTGTCTCTGTCTCTCTCTCTCTCTCACACACACACACACACACAGAGTTCCATCTAGACATTAGATTTCTACTTCCTGCTACTAACAACATTTATTGGCCTAAGTTAATAACTTGAAGTAGCAATTCCAAAGAATATTTTCGTCAAGGATTTGATCACACATTTCCTCTTAAGATGTTAGCAGATACTTTCTTTTGAAAGAGAATAAATTATAGATGATATTCTTCTTCTTTTTTGGAAAGGAACACATAATTTCTCAGTTCTGTGGAAGACTGTTAATAACCTTTCAGCATGAAAGATCTACATTTTGTCCACCGGCTAAGGACTGACTTCAGTCAGAATGCACTTTTAAACAGCAGGTTCACACATTTATTTCCAAGAATTAACCTCTAAGCTGGGTGTAGGGGCATGTGCTGGTAGTCCTGGCTACTCAAGAGACTGGGGCAGGATGATCGCTTGAGCCCAGGAGTTCAAACCTAGTCTTGAATATAGCAAGACCCTGTCTCTAAAAGAAAAATTTTAATTTAAAAAAAAAAGAATTAACCTCAATCTTACTCAAATCAAAAATTCCTCCTATGAAAGAAGGTCAATATGGTAGGTTAATTTTATGTTTCCTTCAAGCTAAGAAAGGAAGGGACTGCATACATAGTACCTTGAACATTGAAGGGGAGAGAGTGAATACCCTCATTCCATTCCCCTCCTATTTTCTGAGACCATTTCAGTTTCCTGTTAACAGATGGATCTGAATCGTCTAGTCTTGTACTGACCAGGTGCTTCTAAGGGTCCCCCACCTTTGTCTATTTAAAACCCAACACTTTGCAGGGAGACCAAGGCGGGCGGATCACTTGAGGTCAGGAGTTCGAGACCAGCCTGGCCAACATGGCGAAACCCCGTCTCTACTAAAAATACAAAAATTAGCCGGGCATGGTGGCACATGCCTGTAATCCCAGCTACTCAGGAGGCTGAGGCAAGAGAATCACTTGAACCCAGGAGGCAGATGTTGCAATGAGCCAAGATTGTGCTACTACACTCCAGCCTGGGCGACAGAGCAAGACTCCATCTCTAAATAAATAAATAAATAAATAAATAAATAAACAAACAAACCTATCATTTGTTTTTCTTTTTTAATGAAAATTTCTGTGCTGTATATATCATGAACTTATTTTTGTTTGTTTTCAGACATGGCTCTTACTTAAACAGTGTTTATTCATGCCAAAGGGAACAACAACGTAACTTCTCTTTATAGGCAAGGGCTGAACCTTGATCCTCTATGGATACCCCTTAGGCTCTTGCCTTCTACTGATATTTCTAAATTACTGCCTTGTTGGAAGAATGTGTCCACTTCAGGCCAGAAAGAGTACATTTTAAAAGATGTAGCAGGGCCAGACGCAGTGGCTCACACCGGTAATCTCAGCATTTTGGGAGGCCGAGGAGAGCAGATCACTTGAGGTCAGGAGTTTGAGACCAGCCTGGCCAACATGGTCAAAACCTCTCTACTAAAAAGACAAAAACTAGCTGGGTGTGGTGTTGGGTGCCTGTAATCCCAGCTACTCATGATGCTGATGCAGGAGAATCACTTGAACCCGGGAGGCAGGAGGTTGCAGTGAGCCGAGATCCACCACTGCACTCCAGCCTGGCGACAGAGCAAGACTGTCTCAAAAGAAAAAAGAAAAAAAAGAAAAGAAATTTCTCTATTGGAGTCCATAAACCTGAATTCAAAATGAAGCATTTTAGAAGCAAATTTACTATGTCTGCAAGTGTACAGCTTAGATACATGATTTGGATAAATGATTACTAAATAAACATAGAAAATTAGCTCCTGCATCCATCCCCTTTCCCTTCATCTACCCCCTTTCCTGGATTTGTAATCAAATGACCCTTCAGCCCTAAAGACTCCTGCCAAGCACGAGAGAAGAATGGCATTAACAGTTTAATTCAATTCAACTCTACGCAATCAGCAGAAAATTCAGGGCAAAGGAGTCATCTGTTAGCCTTGTCTCCTAGGAATCCTCCTAGCATCTCCTCACCTTGTTATTGGGAGATGAGACTAGAACTATTTTTTAGCTTAAACGTCAATGTCACTCTTACATTAGGATAGTTTTGTTTATGTCCCCAATTTTTGTTCATGATTAAGGGAGTTACCCTTCATTCCAGATGACACTTGATGCACTGATTGCCTGTATGTAAAAAAAGAAATTAAAAACTCCTCCCGGGACACAATGTTGTGAATGAGGACAGCTGTTTTGATTGATGTAGCACAGTTTTTTTTGCTGACTCTCCCCTGCTCGGTTTGGTCTTGAGCGTCTAGAATCTTTGTTCCGATTGAGTCTATGCCCTTCTTCCTCAGCCCCAGACTCCTGGGCCTCGTGGGACACAGGGCATTCCTGTTCTCTATCTCTGGGCCACCTTTGGTTAAGAATGTTGGCTGACAGAGAACCAATTGCATAGATCTCTCTTCTGACTTGAGATGAGCACTAAGAGGTGACCCTGTGATCCTGTTTTTTGTCTTTTCAGGACACTGTTTCCGTTCATAGACCAAGCTTTTATGCAGACAGATTTCTAAAGTTCATGAATTCCAGAGTTTTCAAGAAAATTCAAGGTAAGATTCTTAGAAATTTTTTTTTTACTTTTAGCAGCTAATTTCATTATGTATCTTTGCAAAATTTTTACTGGAAGAACTAACGCATTTCTCTCCCTGCAGCAGTTATCACTTAGTAATTATGGTTAAGTAACCCAGTCTGGTGTTTATTGATGTCCTAATCATTAGAGTCCTGTTTAGTGGTGAAAAAATTTAGAAGCTATCTAAATGTCCAACCATATAATATATTGGTTAAATATATTATGATACAGTCAAATAACGGAATAGTATGCAATCAATAAAAAAAGATGTGTTAGCAGCGCATTTAGTTTGTTAAATATAGATGTATTCACCTTGTATGTAGTTATCAGTCTGTATACCTTAAATGCACAGCAGAATTCTAATGGAATATACAAAACAGCAGTTATTCTCATGGGACATTCTCCAGGCTAGATCATATGTTAGGCCACAAAACAAGTCTCAATAAACTTTAAATGACTGAAATCATACAAAGTATCTTTTCTGATCACAATGGAATGAATCAATAAACAGTGAAAACTGAAAACTTGACAAGTATTTGAAAATTAAACCACACACCCTTAAACTACCAATGAGTTAAAGAAGAAATTACAAGGAAAGTAGAAAAACCTCAGAGATGAATGAAAATGAAAACAAACCTACCAAAAATTTATGGGATGCTGTGAAGGCATTGCTCAGAGGCAAATTTATAGCTGTAAACTCTTACCTTAAAAAAAAAAAAAAAAAGGAGGCCGGGCGCGGTAATCCTAGCACTTTGGGAGGCTGAGGCGGGCAGATTACTTGAGGTCAGGGGTTCAAGACCAACCTGGCCAACATGGCGAAACCCTGTCGCTACTAAAAATACAAAAATTAGCCAGGGTGGTGGCATGCACCTGTAATCCTAACTACTTAGGAGGGTGAGGCAAGAGACTTGCTTGAACCCAGGAGGCAGAGGTTGCAGTGAGCCAAGATCATGCCACTCTACTCCAGCCTGGGCATCAGAGTGAGACTGCATCTCAAAAAAAAAAAGAAAGAAAGAAAAAAGAAAAATATCAAATCAATACCCTAACTTTAAACCTTGAGTAACTAGAAACAGAAGAGGAAACTAAACCTAAAGCTAACAATGCTTATTCCAGATCAAGGGAGTATGTGGGCTCTTATTTTCCTTTATATTGATATTTATTAAATTTTCTACGATTAATATCTGTGGGTATTTTTTAAGACGTGAAAGGAGAAAATAACCCTATATATAGTTGTTTTATCATTTTGCTATTCTGTGATCCAGTTTCATAAACTAAAACATGATAATTTAGCCACACACAACTGAAAAAATAGAATGTTCATATTTTATATTTAAATAAGACAAATTTTCCTGGTAATATTTATCGGAGATTTTTTAATTAATGAAAGTCAAATACTTGCAATGTAAAAATTTTGGAAAATACAAAAAGATGAAAAAAAATGAAAATTCTTGAAATACCACAACCCAGAGATATCCACTGCTAATATTTTGATGTACTTTCTACCAATCTTTATNTTTAAATAAGACAAATTTTCCTGGTAATATTTATCGGAGATTTTTTAATTAATGAAAGTCAAATACTTGCAATGTAAAATTTTGGAAAATACAAAAGATGAAAAAAAATGAAAATTCTTGAAATACCACAACCCAGAGATATCCACTGCTAATATTTTGATGTACTTTCTACCAATCTTTATTTCTATGCTTTATGTATTTACATTAAAATGATAGCATAATGGTACACAATTTTAGGTATAGTACTCTTTTTTCACGTAGCATTATAACACGAATAGTTTATAATGTTATATTTTCCATATCATTGTATATTCTACAGGGCACCATTTGAAATTGCAACACATTCAAATTATATGAGTGTGATATAATCTATTTTTTTTGCCAGAATCTATTTAATCATTCTTTCAGTATTGGGCATTTACATTGTTTCTCCTTTTTCTATTTCTTACTAGTTTATGAACATAATTTCAGACAAATGTTGTGTCCAAATTTAGGATTATTTCTTCAGAATGGATTCCAAGAAAGGGGTACTAGGATAATAAAATGCACGTAACTGCACAGAGAGATTGTGCCACAGAAGGCTCCCATGAGAGCCTGTATTTTACCAGCCCTTAGCCAGCATTGTGGTTTTAAATTATGCCACTCTGATAAGTAAAAAATGTTATCTGATTGATTTATTTTGTATTTCTTAAGTACTAGTAAGGCTCAACCCTTATTCATGTTTATTAGCCATTTATAGTTCCTTTGAGAATTGAGCTTTGTAACATTTGACCATTTATATTGGGTGTTTTTTTTCCAAATTATTAATATCAATTCCATGTGTTGAAGATATTAACCCCTTTTTTAACCTTATTTCACTCTAAGGGAAACTTTTTTCCACATTTGACTCTCCCAATGGTGTCTTAAAATTGCTGTCAAATTGACATCACCATAAATTATTTGCCCAAGGTTTCTTTGGCCTAGAATAGACTATAAGATAGTGTTTATTGAGACTGCAAGCTTACATGAATACCAGCTTGTGGTTCCTTTTTTTTTGTTTTGTTTTGTTTTGTTTTGAGACAGGGTCTCACTCTATCACCCAGGCTGGACTGCAGTGGTACGATTTTGGCTCACTGCGACCTCTGTCTCCCTAGTTCAAGCGATTCTTCTGCCACAGCCTCCCGAGTAGCTGGGATTACAAGCATGCACCACCACGCCCAGCTGGTTTTTGCTTTTAGTAAAGATGGTGTTTTGTCATGTTGGCCAGGCTATCTTGAAATCCTAGCCTCAAGTGACCCACCCACCTCAGCCTCCCAAAGTACTGGGATTACAGGCTTAAGCCACTGCGCCCTGCTCTGGTTCCAATTTTTAAGAAAGATTTTTTCACCTTTCTTAGCCCTCTGCCAAGATTGGAAAAACATGGGTTTCACTGCAACCCCTGGTGCATTTTGGAGGATGCAGCCCTTTAATATTCCAGCTTTGGTGAGCCTCCCTTAGGAGACTCCCCATCTTGGGAGGTTTTTCTTTCTTAGGGGCATATAAATTAATGCCGATCAATGGCATCTTCAATTTCATAAAATATGGCATGTGTCACAGATTTTCCAGTTTGGAGAATGCATCAGGTTTTAATGGAACAAGTTTTTTAAATCATAGGTAATCAAATCTATTGACATTTTCCCATTTTGATTTTTGATTTTATTATCTATTTTTTAATAATAGCTTTATTGAGATATAATTAAGATGTGTACGCCTCACCCTTTTAAAGCATACAGGCTTATGATTCTTGATTTATTCACAAATTTATGCAATCATCACCATTTTCTAATTTTTTAAATTAATTTATTTATTTATTTTGAGATGGAGTTTCACTCTGTCACTCAGGTTGGAGTGCAGTGGCGCAATCTTGGCTAACTGCAACCTCTGCCTCCTGGGTTCAAGTGATTCTCCTTTCTTAGCCTCCCAAAAAGCTGGGATTACAGGTGTGAGCCAGCACACCCAGCTAATTTTAGTATTTTTAGTAGAGATGGGGTTTCACCATGTTGGCCAGGCTGGTCTTGAATTGCTGACCTCAGGTAATCCACCTGCCTCAGCCTTCCAAAGTGCTCGGATTATAGGCATGAGCCACCATGCCCGGCGATTTTCTAATTTTAGAAAATTTTCATTACCCCAAAAAGAAATCACATACCCATTAGCAGTCACTCCCCATTCCATCCTCTTCCCAGCCCCTGGCAACTACTGATTTACTTTCTGTCTCTATGGTTTTGCCTATTCTGGCATTTCATATAAATCATATAATGTGAACTTTTCTGTTTGGCTTTTTGCACTTAACAGAATATTTTTGAGATTTATCTGTAGCATCGTAGCATGTATCAGTAATTATTCTTTTTATTGCAGAATATTCCATTATATTGATATACCATAGTTTGTTTATTCATCAGCTGATGGATATTTGGTGTGTTTCCATTTTGGCTATTATGAATAATGCTGTTACGAACATTCCTGGACAAGGTTTCATATGGGCATATATTTTCATTTCTTCTTAATATATACCTAGAAGTGGAATTGCTGGGTCAGATGGTAACTCTCTGATAACATTTTAAGGAACTGTCAACTCTTTTCCAAAGCAGCTGCATCATTTTACAATCCCACCAGCAATGTATACAGGTTCCAGTTTCTCTACATCCTCACTGACATGTGTTATTGCCTGTCTTTTTTTCTTTTGGCCATCCTGGTAGGTATGAAGTAGTATCTCACTGTGGTTTTGATTTACATTTCTCTAATGACTGATGATATTAAACACCTTGTATGTGCTTATTGGCAATTTATATCTTCTTTGGAGAAATGCTCACTCAAACCCTTTGTCCATTTTTAGTTGAGTTGTCTTTTTATTATTGAGTTGTAAGAGTTCTTTGTATATTCTGGAAACAAGTCTGTTATCAGATATATGATTTGCAAACATTTTCTTCCATTCTGTGGGTTGTCTTTTTACTTTTTTGATAGTGTCTTTTGAAGCACAAAATTTTTTAATTTTGATGTCCAATTTTTTTCCTCTTGTTGCTGGTGCTTTTGGTGTGATCTAAGAAAGCATTGCCTAACCCAGGGTCATGAAGGTTTACTCTCATGTTTTCTTTGAAGAGTTTTATAGTTTTAGCTCTTACATTTAGGTTTGTGATTCATTCTGATTTAATTTTTTTGTATATGATAGGAGGTAGAATCTATCTTCATTCTTTTGCATGTGGATAGCCAGTTGTTTCCCCACCATTTGTTGAAAAGCCTATTCCTTCCCCTGGTTGAATTATCTTGGCACTCTTATTGAAAATCATCATGAGAAAACATAAACCAGACCAAAAAAAAAAAAAGCAGACCAAAAAAAAAAAAAGAAAAGAAAAGAAAGTCGATTGACCACAAGTTTAAGGGTTTACTTCTTGACTCTCATATCTGTTCTATTGATCAATATGCCTACCCTCATACCAGTACCATACTATCCTGATTACTTCTGGTTTGCATTGTTAAGTTTCATGATCAAGAAGTGTGAGTCCTTCAACTACTCTTTTTCAGACTGTTTTGGCTATTCTGGGTCCTTGTATGTCCCTCTGAATTTTATAATGTTTGTTAATTTCTGGGGGAAAAAGGGTAGCTGGTAGTTTGATAAAGATTGTGTTGAATTTGGGGAGAGTTGTCATCTTATATCTTACATCCCTTAAATGTGGGATTCTTTTTTTTTTTTTTTTTTTTTTGAGACAGAGTCTTGCTTAGTCTCCCAGTCTGGAGTGCAGTGGCGCAGTCTCGGCTCACTGCAAGCTCCGCCTCCCGGGTTCCCGCCATTCTCCTGCCTCAGCCTCCCAAGTAGCTGGGACTACAGGCGCCCGCCGCCACACCCGGCTAATTTTTTGCATTTTTAGTAGAGACGGGGTTTCGCCGTGTTAGCCAGGATGGTCTCGATCTCCTGACCTCATGATCCGCCCGCCTCGGCCTCCCAAAGTGCTGGGATTACAGGCGTGAGCCACCACGCCCGGCCAGGATTCTTTTTATTTAAGCCTTATACTTACAAAGGGCTTCACCATTGAAGAATCAGATACATGTTCACCCATATTTTTCTTTTACCTTTTATAGATTGTTTTTTATGCTTTTTTTTTTCTTAAATCGAGGTTGTGTTCATTTTGGTGTATGAAGTGAGGGAGATCTAACCTTGTTTTTTCCCAGGTGGTTAACTGTTGTCCTAAATACCACTTATTGAATAAGATATTTCACTTCAAAGCACAGTCAAGTACTTTATCACTTTTGTTTATTTCGTAGATAGTAATGATAATGCTTATAGTCCTGCTACAGTGGGAAAGGTGATTCCTATCTACTTTCCTTGCTTTATGTTTTCTAACATTTATCATGACCTATAATGACCTATACTTTAGGTCCTATGCTATAGGTTTTACTTACATAATGCCTATCTCCTTTATTTAAATGTAAGCTAGCCGGGCGCGATGGCTCATGCCTGTAATCCCAAGACTGGGAGGCCAAGGTGGGCAGATCACGAGATCAGGAGTTTGAGACCAGCCTGACCAACATGGTGAAACCCCATCTCTACTAAAAATACAAAAATTAGCCAGGCGTGGTGATGGGTGCCTGTAATCCCAGCTACTGGGGAGGCTGAGGCAGGAGAATCACTTGAACCCGGGAGGCAAAGGTTGCAGTGAGCCGAGATTGCACCACTACACTCCAACCTGGGTGACACAGCAAGACTTCATCTCAAAAAAAAAAAAAAAAAAGACATTGTAAGCCGACTGCTGTATCCCCAGAACTTAGTGAAGGGGTGTGGGTTTGGAGGGTGCACATATTGTTATTTTTATTTGTTGAATGGATGAAGATACCATGACATGTATACTGGGTCCAGTCTTCTCCTTACGGTCCAGGACAGATCCCTGTAGAGATTACCTCCACTACAGGGTAATTTTAACCATTCACTCCCTCTTCTGGCTCCACAGCTCATCCTTCCATCTGCTCATTCTCTTATATCATAGAAACAAGGCTCCTCAACACTCCATCTCTCTCCAGTTCCTGGTATATTTTTTCCTCCTTTACCATCACCCTATTGGAGATGAGAGTTGGATGCACTTGCTGTCTCACTTTTTTATCTCTTGTCACTATTCAGTGTTCTCCAGTGGTTTTTGATCCCACCACTCTCCCAAAATGTTCTTTTTGAGGTAATCAACAACCATTGCTTAAGCCATTGAACAACTTTCAGTCTTTTTTTTTTTAAGTGGAGTCTCACTCTGTTGCCCAGGTTGGGGTGCAGTGGCACGATCTCAGCTCACTGCAACCTCTGCCACCCAGGTTCAAGTGATTCTCCTGCCTCAGCCTCCTGAGTAGCTGGGACCACAGGCCTGTGCCACTATGCCCAACTGATTTTTGTATTTTAAGTTGAGACAGGGTTTTGCCATGTTGGCCAGGCTGGTCTCGACCTTCTGACTTCAAGTGATCCACCCACCTTGGCCTCCCAAATTGCTGGGATTATAGGTGTGAGCCACTGCACCCAGCCACTTTCAGTCTTCTTAAAACTCTCCAGCATTTGAGACCACTGATATCAGTTCTCTGTGAAATACTCTCTTCACTTGTCTTTCATAACTCAGGACTTCCCTGGTTGCCTTCCAGCCTCTCTTCTCCTCCTTGGTATCCTTTGGAACCTTTTCATCCCTGCTTACTCTTATTGTGGTTGTTCCTCAGGGTCCAGGCTCTGACTTAGTCTCTTCTTGTACAACACTTTGGGTAATTCCCCATTCTCTCAAGGGTTCAGTTACCATCTGTGTACTTGCAACTTACTCCCCACTCTTCTAGCAGTTCCCCTTGCCTGTCCACTCCCCGAACTTAAGCATCCACTGGATTCCACAAGTTCAGCATGCCCAAAATTGAATTTAGCTGCTTACCACCCCAGAGTCTGCCTCTCTACCTGGGTCCACGTCTTATGGAAGGCCACCACAATCTGCCCAGTTATCCAGCCAGAACGCTGGCATCATCCTTTTACCCCTTCCTTCTGCTTACCACCCACGTGCAGTCACTCGGCAACACCTATCAGTCCTCACTCTGCAGTATCAGGAGTGCAGCCCCTTCTCTCACAACACCTCTCCTGATTCAGCCACTGTGTTTTTTTTGGTTTGCAGGTTTTATTATTATTTTTTTTGCATAAAGTTGTGGCCCCAAACAGGTCTCTTTGCCTCCCATCATGTACCCATTCAATCCAATTTCCCCACACACACTGCAGCTAGAGGAATCAGTTTAAAATATAAATCTGCTCTTGCTGATTACTGTTAAAATCCTTCCATGCTAATAATAATAATAATAATAATAATAATAACAATAACAATAATGTTAAGGAAATAAACGTCCGTGGATTCCCTGGTGCACAAAGTCCTTAACTTTCACTTAGCAGATTTCCTGGCACACAGTAGGCACTCAATCGTTATTTGATGAATAATGCAATGAATGAATGGAATTTTTATCTAACACCACCATTTCAAAGGGAAGTTAAATTGTTAGAAAAGTAGACACTTTAAAACACAACTTGAAGATGTTTCGTCAACCGTGGTTAATTCAAAGCCCTACATGCCTAGGGGCATACTCCCTCCCACCAAGAAAATAGTACCTAGTCTTCAAGTTTCTTTTATGAAGTCAGTGTTTTTTAACCTTTTTAAATCCCTACATCCCACCCACAAGTGAGTCATTCTCCCAGTGTAATAATGTCTATAAAATCCTATAATATTTCCTGGAAATACTAGTCACCATTATGTTGAAACTTCACTGAAATTCTCCATATGAATAACTTGTCTAAAGTACTAAAGCTTAGTTTCCTGCATAGAATGTAAGAGTTAAATTAATTTGTTAAAGAAAATAAACTGTTCTAAGATTTCAGAACAATAATGCATTCATGCAACAAACACTCATGCACCTATTATGTATCTAGCACCACACAAAGCACTGATGATATAGAAAGCTTTTTAAATATTGATTAGTTCCTCCCTCAATAATTTAATAGTCTGTTTTGAGCCAGAGATTGAAACATGTGACAGATCTATAATGAAACAGTTGCTAATATTTCCGAATGTGCTACTATGGGTACATGGAGAGAAATAAGAGAAAAAAAGACCAGTTCTTCCAAAAGAGAGCTCACAGATAAAAAGATATTTCAACTAAATCCTGAAAATGTAACCCAGAGTTCATTAAGAAGAGAGACAGGAAGGGCACCTCAAGGAGAAAGAACAGCATGTGCAAAGGCCTACGGGCAGAATGAATATGGTAGGTTCCAATATGGCAGAAGGGTGAGCTGAAAAGTGAACACAGAGGTAGTCGAGTGGCAGAATGCAAGGCTGGAAATGGGCACAGGATACTTACTGCCAGCCATGGTTGAGCCAAAGACAAATTCAGGCGTTTCTGTCACACAAAAGGAAGCAACCAGCCACCCAAACCAGCTCTCAAGGTTACCCAATCAAAAGAGATCCTGAGAATTGAATTTCTGCAAAATCCAAGCTCTTATCTGCTGAGTGAGATCATTCCTTTAAGGAAGAAGCTCACCACTTGAGAAAAAAGTGAACTCTTTGTTGTGGTGCTATGTGGTCTTGGCAGAGGTTTGTTTTCCGGTCTTCTCTGCTCCTCATTATATGTGATGCTGATAAAGAACAAAGAGCTACTTCTTTTTCCAGGCTTTTGGCCCTCACTCCATGAAATGCCATGAGTATAGGTCTCCTGAGTATCTTTTCCTCATTACACGGCTCTCACCCTGATCGCATTTCCTTGGTACTGCCAAAAACCTTTTGATCATAGCTGTTTCTTCGTTTAGAGAAATAACATTGACCTAAGAACTATGATGTAGAAAAGCAGTTTTCAAACCTTTTGGTCTCAGGGCCACCTTACACCCTTAAAAATTATGAGGATACCAAAGAGCTTTTATGTGGGTGATAGCCTATATTTCACATATTAGAAATTAAAATTGAGAAAAATTTAAAATACTTATTAATTCTTACCAGTTAAGAAAAAAATTGCATGTTAACATCAGTCAATTTTAACATAAATAATTACAAAATAATTATATATTCTACAAATAATTTAGTGAGAAAAGTGGAATTGTTTTACCTTTTTTTTTTTAATACTTAATGTCTGGCTTAATAGAAGATAAGTTGGAGTCGCACATCTGCTTCTGAATTCAATATGTGGTGACATCGCAGGTCATGTAACATTTAGAAAACTCTACACATGTGAGAGAATGAAAGTGAAAAAGGCAAATAATGTCTTATCATGATGATGAAAATAATTTTAACATCACAGATCTTCTGAAAGGGTCTCCAAGACTCCCTAGTGGTTTCCAACCCACATCTGAGATCCTCTGATTTAGAAGTTTTAAAATACAGCCAGGCACAGTGGCTCATGCATGTAATCCTAGCACTTTGGAAGGCCAAGGCAGGCAGATCACCTGAGGTCAGGAGTTCGAGACCAGCCTGACCAACATGGAGAAACCCCGTCTCTACTAAAAATACAAAATTAGCCGGGCGTGATGGTGCATGCCTGTAATCCCAGCTACTCGGGAGGCTGAGGCAGGAGAATCGTTTGAACCCGGGAGGTGGAGGTTGCGGTGAGCCGAGATTGTGCCATTGCACTCCAGTCTGGGCAACAAGAGCGAGACTCTGTCTCAAATAAAAAAAAAAAAGAAGAAGTTTTTTAAAATACTATATTGAAAGACAGGAGTTTATTAAAGGTCTATAAAAGTTAGCAGAGATGATAGGTTGATGAGGGCAGCAAGCCACCATGGCACATGTATACCTATGTAACAAACCTGCACATTCAGCACATGTACCCCACAACTTAAAGAAAAATAAAGTAAAATAAAATAAATAAAAGTTAGCAGATAGAATGTTAAGGCAGAGGTCAGTGTGATAATAATAGCTTCTTGTAAAACAAGTGTGACCACTATTTGAGAGAGTGGAGAATTAAGGTAAACATGACTTATTTTTTAAACATTCAAAATTTCTTCCCCTCAAAGAAAACAAATTCAAGGTTTATCTTTTTTTCCCCTCAGTTTAACCAGAAAACAGAATACTAAAGAGCTAGAAAATGAACCACCTAGAAAGCAACTTAAGAAGAAAAGAAAGACACCTGAGGTTCATGCTTGCTAGTTCTGTGACCTTGGGCAAGCCACAATCTTTCTATTCTCAGTTTCTGGACCTAAGAAAAGGCCTTCCTCTTCCTCATACATGTGGATGATTTGAGATATGCAATGTGAATGTTGGCTTCCAGACTCTAAAGCCCTCCACAAATGTTATTTATTAGGATGATGATATTACTATGATTCTAAGACTGCTCGAGGGACAAATAAACCTTCCCTTCTCTTTAAGTGGAGAGATTGCCCTCCATTCTTCCCTCATTTGTGTGTCCCAAAGTCCTTCTCCAGTTAAGTTCTTGCAAGCAGCCCCTGGGAAGGCCCCAGATGAGCTGTGTAATCTAAGCTTCAAGATTCCCAAGGCTCAACAGAATTACTCTAATACGTTTACTATCAGACTACCCCTTTATGCAAACCTCTAAAGGAAGAGAAACACTGCCAAAAACATATTCAGGGGAAAGCATAAACAGGCCTCAGCTTCTCTCTCTCCCTCCCTCCAAGGAAATTCTCTAGCAATATTAAGCCAAGAAGAATTATTGCAGCAAAGAGTGAATGTAAATAAGGATGGCCCAGCTGCCACTTAAGCAACTTCCATGGACGTGTCCTCTGTAAAGTCCCAGGCTTCAGCAAGCATGATTGATGGTGAAGTACATTTTCATTAGTTCAGGTTCCCAACACACTTCTGAAGTTGTAGACTGCTGTTTAGACAAAGATTGGAAGTGAATTATACATTTGACATAAAACCATGACCTAGAAAAGACCTAAAGGGTAGGAAATGTCAGTGGAAAGTCACAGAAAGAAAAAAACAACCAGAAGTAACTTGGCTAAATTGGGCAACATGAGTATAAGATTAAACATTGGCATGTTTAGAAATCCCCAGTCCCAAGTTAATAAAACCAGGGTCGTGAGAATTCTCTATACTTTACCATCTGTGCTTATCAACTCACCCATCCTCCTTCCAGCACTAGAAAAACATTGTTTGGAGAGGGGGAAATGATTCTTGAGCAGTAAAACATTTGAATTTTACCTCAAGTAAGATTTTATTTCAAAATCTGGAGAGAATTTTTTTTTTTTTTGAGACGGAGTCTCGCTCTGTCTTCCAGGCTGGAGTGCAGTGGCGCGATCTCGGCTTACTGCAAGCTCTGCCTCCCAGGTTCACGTCATTCTCCTGCCTCAGCCTCCCGAGTAGCTGGGACTACAGGCACCCGTCACCATGCCCAGCTAATTCTTTTTTGTATTGTTAGTAGAGACGGGGTTTCACCGTGTTAGCCCGGAGGGTCTCTATCTCCTGACCTCGTGATCCGCCTGCCTCGGCCTCCCAAAGTGCTGGTATTACAGGCGTGAGCCACCGCTTGCGGCCGAGAGAAATTTTAACTCTTAATTTGTTCTAGGATATTCTGATTTAAGTCAAGTCATTTTGGACAAATAGCCAATTTGTCGTATTCATGAGATGAAATTGTTTCATCTCCCTTTCCATATGTATAAAATAAGCCTCTTTTCTTCTACTCAAATAATAACTAAAATGTTAATAAATAATAAAATATATTCACTTTTAAATAAAATACTAATGTGATTTTACAATAAATATCTGTATTTGTCCTTTTCCTTTCTGTCTAGCTTTGAAGGCCTCACCTTCTAAGAAACGGTGCAATTCCATCGCCGCCTTAAAGGCAACTTCACAGGAGATTGTGTCCTCAATTAGCCAGGAATGGAAGGATGAGAAGCGAGATTTGCTGACTGAAGGACAAAGTTTTAGCAGCCTTGATGAAGAAGGTAAAGATGTGTAACTTTTTAAAAAAGACAAAAGTTCTTGTGATTTATTTATACAAGTAAATTTGCAGAAGAAAAATTTCAAAATACCTATTCTAAGAAATAAAATCTATTAATTAAGTTTTTAAAGGATAGCTACAGTGGCTGGGCGTAGTGGCTCATGCCTGTAATCCCAGCACTTTGGGAGGCCGAGTCAGGCAGATCACTTGAGGTCAGGAGTGCAAAACCAGCCTGGCCAACATGGCGAAACCCTGTCTCTACTAAAAATACAAAAAAATTAGCCAGGCATGGTAGTGGGCGCCTGTAATTTTAACTACTCAGGAAACTGAGGCATGAGAATCACTTGAACCTGGGAGGCGAAGTCTGCAGTGAACTGAGATTGCACCACTGCACTCCAGCCTGGGCGACAGAGCGAGACTCTGTCTTAAATAAATAAATAAATAAATAAATAAATAAATAAATAAATAGGATAGCTACAGTAAGATGCAGTTCATACAAGTTTTAACTACCACATAAAAAATACAATTTATGGTTTATGATAAAAATTAGACAATACTAATTCAAAAAGAAAAATGTCTACTTTCACTACGTGATGGTAACAAATACTAACATTTTGTTGCTTTTACTTCTAGACCTTATTCTGTGCATATACACATACACACATGCACAGGTACATGTGCACACACATACATGCAATGTAACAAGAAGTTGTCTCTTCATTTAGGTCTTCTTTAATGATTTTTTTTTTTTGGGTACCCACTGGTAATACTCGGGAGGTACTACATGTTCTTTACTTTAAAAGCTTCATAACCATGAGCAGGTACCAAGAGAAGGAAAGAAAAGAGGCAGAAAGGAAAAATATGGAACGTTTCACGAATTTGCATGTCATCCTTGTGCAGGGGCCGTGCTAATCTTCTCTGTATCGTTCCAATTTTAGTATATGTGCTGCCAAAGTGAGTGCTTTAATGAATTTAAATAAAGTTTTATAATATTTTTCTTGTGTGACTTGTACGTATACCTTTTGTTAGATTTATTTCTTGGATAAATGCAGAGATATTGATATAGATTTTTTTCTGAATTTTTAAAAATAATACCTTTGTTAAGAATTGAGTTTTCGGCCGGGCGCGGTGGCTCAAGCCTGTAATCCCAGCACTTTGGGAGGCCGAGACAGGCGGATCACGAGGTCAGGAGATCGAGACTATCCTTGCTAACACAGTGAAACCCCGTCTCTACTAAAAAAAAGTACAAAAAAACTAGCCGGGCGAGGTGGCGGGCGCCTGTAGTTGCAGCTACTCGGGAGGCTGAGGCCGGAGAATGGCATAAACCCGGGGGGCGGAGCTTGCAGTGAGTTGAGATCCGGCCACTGCCCCCCAGCCCGGGCGACAGAGCGAGCCCCCGTCTCAAAAAAAAAAAAGAATTGAGTTTGGATTAGAGTGCCCACGCCCAGCATCCAGCATGCCTGACCCACATGTTTACAACCACAGGAAGGCTGGCTGGCCAGTCCAGCCCAAGCTTGTACTCTTTTGCAAACGATAACCAAGAAGACAGAGACCATGTGACCAT
>NW_016805609.1:180812-184528 GCF_001698545.2 Rhinopithecus bieti
CAGCCCGGGCGACAGAGCGAGACTCCGTCTCAAAAAAAAAAAGAATTGAGTTTTCTGGCCATTTGTTGCTATTGCATAGACTTCACCTCCTTTTGTCTGTTTTCCTTTTTTTTTTTTTTTTTTTTTTTGAGACGGAGTCTCGCTCTGTCGCCCAGGCTGAGGTGCAGTGGCCAGATCTCAGCTCACTGCAAGCTCCGCCTCCCGGGTTCACGCCATTCTCCTGCCTCAGCCTCCCGAGTAGCTGGAACTACAGGCGCCCACCACCTCGCCCGGCTAGTTTTTTATATTTTTTAGTAGAGACGGGGTTTCACCGTGTTCGCCAGGATGGTCTCGATCACCTGACCTCGTGATCTGCCCATCTCGGCCTCCCAAAGTGCTGGGATTACAGGCTTGAGCCACCGCGCCCGGCTGTCTTTTTTTCTTTCTTACTTGCTGGCTAGGACTTCTGGTACAATGATGAATAGAAACGGTGATTGTAGACAGCCTTGCCTTGTCCTGATTTTAAAGGGAATGCTTCTAATGTTTCACTATTGAAAAAGAAGTTTGCTGTATTTGATACCCATAATCAAGCCAAGGAAGTTCCTTTTTTTATTCCTACTTTGCCGAAAGTTTTTTTTTTTTTAATCAGGAATGAGTACTGAATTTTATCAAATACTTTTCTCTATCTGCCAAGTTAATCATTTGTTTTTTCCCGTCTAATCAAATATGGGAGAATGACATTTTAGATTTTTCTATTGGTATATTCTTTGGAGAATCTCAGCATTTCCTGAAAATGTCTTTTGCTTTCTACCGGAGTTAATACCACCTCTAGGGGTTTTCTTTTCCTCAGAGTCTTTAGGATGTGGTGTTATTTCTATTCCTTCCTCAGCAGTACTTATCCATATGTGCTATGTTTGGTTTCTTTCTTTCTCATCTTCCCATAAACCGGCTTTTACCTGGAGTTAGTGATTTCGGCAAGAGAGTTACAGAGGTGCCCTTGATCCTCTCTGAACTGATGTCTCCGATTCCTGGTAGACATTCACCCGTTTCTCCTAAGCTCCCCGGCACTGGCATCTCCCCCACTAGACTACCTGATTTTCTGATAGCACATGCAAAACTGCAGGTGTCTGTAGTCTGGGAAATAGGATAAATGTATTTTAAAATTATATTAGTTAAGCTTTCAAGTAGTATGCTCAATGTGACCTCTAAAGTTAAAGCGATGGATCCAGTTGTTAATTTGGAAAAAAAAAAAAAAAAAAAAAGTAAATGTCTAATAAATATACTACACAGCATCTAGAAAGGCTGGAAACATGGGAAGTAGGGCGTATATTGTATTTTTTTCAAATGAAGTATTTGACTCATTGCTTCAGATTGAGAGACACAACACCTTCAAAGGTCTCTGAAGGTCAAAGAAAAACCTATTGAGCATATTCTTTGAAAATGTAACATAATGTATAAAATGAGTTTATCTTTGCAATCCTCTTCATGCACAATGTTTAGTCTCTAAATAATGCTCTGTACTTGGGGAACTTCCCCTTGCACCAAGTCATCACCAAATTTCCCTCTATTTTTTAACAGTTTGTTTTCTGCCATTCTCAGTCTGTTCAGGTTATATTTTCTATTGCCATGTAACAAATTACCACAAACTTGGCGGCTTAAAATAATATCCAGTTAGTAGCCCATGGTTCTGTAAGTCAGAAGACTGGGTACAACTCACACAGGTTCTCTGCTCAGGGTCTTAAAAGCTGAAATGAAGGTGTCAGCAGGGCTGAGTTATTTTGTTTTTTCTTTCTCTCAGAAATAAGCTTTTTATTTATTTATTTTTTGTTATTATACTTTAAGTTCTGAGATACATGTGTAGAACGTGCAGTTTTGTTACATAGGTATACACGTGCCATGGTGGTTTGCTGCACCCACCAACCCGTCACCTACATTAGATATTATTCTGTGATGTTCCCCTCCCTATGTCCATGTGTTCTTGTTGTTCAACTCCCACTTATGAGTGAGAACATGCAGTGTTTGGTTTTCTGTTCTTGAGATAGTTTGCTCAGAATAATGGTTTCCAGCTTCATCCATGTCCCTGCAAAGGATATGAACTCATCCTTTTTTATGGCTGCGTAGTATTCCATGGTGTATATGTACCACATTTTCTTTATCCAGTCTATTATTGATGGACATTGGATTGGTTCCAAGTCTTTGCTATTGTGAATAGTGGTGCAATAAACATATGTATGCATGTGTCTTTATAGTAGAATGATTTATAATCCTTTCGGTATATACCCAGTAATAGGATTGCTGGGCCAAATGGTATTTCTAGTACTAGATCCTTGAGGAATTGCCACACTTCCACAATGGTTGAACTAGTTTACACTCCCACCAACAGTGTAAAAGCATCCCTATTTCTCCACATCCTCTCCAGCATCTGTTGTTTCCTGACTTTTTAATGATCGCCATTCCAACTGGTATGAGATGGTATCTCATTGTGGTTTTGATTTGCATTTCTCTAATGACCAGTGATGATGAACATTTTTTCATATGTCTGTTGGCTGCGTAAATGTCTTCTTTTGGGAAGTGTCTGTTCATATTCTTTGCCCACTTTTTGATGGGGTTGTTTTTTTCTTGTAAATTTGTTTAAGTTCTTTGTAGATTCTTTGTAATTCAAAGATACTAGCTCTTTGCCAAATGGATAGATTGCAAAAATTTTCTCCCATATTGTAGGTTGCCTGTTCACTCTGATAATCGTGTCTTTTGCTGTGCAGAAGCTCTTTAGTTTAAATAGATTCCATTTGTCAATTTTGGCTTTTGTTGCCATTGCTTTTGGTGTTTAATCATGAAGTCTTTGCCCATGCCTATGTCCTGAATGGTATTGCCCAGGTTTTCTTCTAGGTTTTTTATGGTCCTAGGTCTTACGTTTAAGCCTTTGATCAATCCATCTTGAGTTAATTTTTGTATAAGGTGTAAGGAAGGGGTCCAGTTTCAGTTTTCTGCATATGGCTAACCAGTTTTCCCAACACCATTTATTAAACAGGGAATCTTTTCCCCATTGCTTGTGTCAGGTTTGTCAAAGATCAGATGGCTGTAGATGTGTAGTGCTGTTTCTGAGGCCTCTGTTCTGTTCCATTGGTCTATATATCTGTTTTGGTACCAGTACCATGCTGTTTTGGTTACGGTAGCCTTGTAGTATAGTTTGAAGTCAGGTAGTGTGACGCCTCCAGCTTTGTTCTTTTTGCCCAGGATTTTCTTGGCTATGTGGGCTCTTTTTTGGTTCCATATGAAGTTTAAAGTAGTTTTTTCCACTTTTGTGAAGAAAGTCAGTGGTAGTTTGATGGGCATAGCATTGAATCTATAAATTACTTTGGGCACTATGGCCATTTTCATGATATTGATTCTTCCTATCCATGAGCATGAAATGTTTTTCCATTTGTTTGTGTCCTCTCTTATTTCCTTGGGCAGTGGTTTGTCGTTCTCCTTGAAGAGGTCCTTCACATCCCTTATAAGTTGGATCCCTAGGTATTTTATTCTGTTTGTAGCAATTGTGAATGACAGTTCACTCATGATTTGGCTTTCTGTTTGTCTGTTATTGGTGTATAAGAATGCTTGTGATTTTTGCACATTGATTTTGTATCCTGAGACTTTGCTGAAGTTGCTTATCAGCTTAAGGAGATTTGGGGCTGAGATGATGGGGTTTTCTAAACATACAATCATGTCATCTGCAAACAGGGACAATATGACTTCTT
>NW_016805609.1:184909-191306 GCF_001698545.2 Rhinopithecus bieti
GCTGACTTGATCGTGATGGATAAGCTTTTTGATGTGTTGCTGGATTCGGTTTGCCAGTATTTCATTGAGGATTTTCGCATTGATGTTCATCAGAGATATTGGCCTGAAATTTTCTTTTTTTGTTGTGTCTCTGCCAGATTTTGGTATCAGGATGATGCTGGCCTCATAAAATGAGTTAGGGAGGATTCTCTCTTTTTCTGTTGTTTGGAATAGTTTCAGAAGGAATGGTACCAGCTCCTCTTTGTACATTTGGTAGAATTCAGCTGTGAATCTATCTGGTCCTGGACTTTTTCTGGTTGGTAGCTTATTAATTTCTGCCTCAATTTCAGAACTTGTTGTTGTTTTATTCAGGGATTCGACTTCTTCCTGGTTTAGACTTGGGAGGGTGTACTTGTCCAGGAATTGATCCATTCCTTCTAGGTTTTCTAGTTTATTCACTTAGAAGTGTTCATGGTATTCTCTGATGGTAGTTTGTATTTCTGTGGGATCAGTTGTGATATCCCCATATCATTTTTTATTGCATCTATTTGATTCTTCTCTCTTTTCTTCTTTATTAGTCTGGCTAGAGGTCTATTTTGTTGACCTTATCAAAAAACCAGCTTCTGGACGCGTTGATTTTTTTGAAGTGTTTTTCGTGTATCTATCTCCTTCAGTTCTGCCCTGATCTTAGTTATTTCTTGTCTTCTGCTAGCTTTTGAATTTGTTTGCTCTTGCTTCTATAGTTCTTTTAATTGTGATATTAGGGTGTCAATTTTATATCTTTCCTGCTGTCTCTTGTGGGCATTTAGTGCTATAAATTTCCCTCTACACACAACTTTACATGTGTCCCAGAGATTCTGGTATGTTATGTCTTCATTCTCATGATTTCAAAGAACATCTTTATTTCTGCCTTCATTTCGTTATTTACCCAGTAGTCATTCAGGAGCAGATTGTTAGTTTCCATGTAGTTGTGCAGTTTTGAATGAGTTTCTTAATCCTGAGTTCTAATTTGATTGCACTGTGGTCTGAGAGACTGTTTGTTATGATTTCCGGTCTTTTGCATTTGCTGAGGAGTGTTTTACTTCCAATTCTGTCATCAACTTTAGAATAAGTGCAGTGAGGTGCTGAGAAGAATGTATATTCTGTTGACTTGGGGTGGAGAGTTCTGTAGATGTCTATTAGGTCCACTTGGTCCAGAGCTGAGTTCAAGTCCTGAATATCCTTGTTAATTTTTTGTCTCATTGATCTGTCTAGTATTGACAGTGGTGTGCTAAAGTCTCCTGCTATTATTGTGTGGGAGCCTAAGTCTCTTTGTAAGTCTCTCAGAACTTGCTTTATGAATCTGGGTGTTCCTGTATTGGGTGCATATATATTTAGGATAGTTAGCTCTTCTTGCTGCATTGATCCCTTTCCCATTATGTAATGCCCTTCTTTGTCTCTTTTGATCTTTGTTGGTTTAAAGTCTGTTTTATCAGATTTTAGGATTGCAACTCCTCCTTTTTTTGCTTTCCATTTGCTTTCCATTCCTCCATTTCTTTATTTTGAGACTATGTGAGTCTTTGCACGTGAGATGGTGTTCCTGAATACAGCACACTGATAGGTCTTGACTCTATCCAATTTGCCAGCCTCTGTCTTTTAATTGGGGCATTTAGCCCATTTATATTTAAGGTTAATATTTTTATATGTGAATTTGATCCTGTCATTATGATGCTAGCTGGTTGTTTTGAGCTGGGCTGAGTTCTTATCAGGAAGTGCAGAAGACGAATCCTCTTCCAAGCTCATTCATGTTGTTGGCAGAATTCAGCTCCTTTTAGCTGTTGGGCGGAGATCCCTGCTTCTTTGCTGTCTGACAGCAAAGAGCCGTGTTTTGCCCTGGGGGCCATCCACATTCCCTACCATGCTGCCCCTCTATCTTCAAACACAGAATGTCCTGCAAGTAAGCCCTAACACTTTTTCTCTCTGACTTCTTGTCCCTGACCTCTAGACCCAGATTTAAACGGCTCATACGATTAGGTGAAGCTCCCCAGGATAATCTTCCCTTTGCCTAACTCAGTGTTAGCCAACTCAGGGTAGCCTGAGTTACATCTGCAAAATCCCTTTTGCTAGGTCATATCACATAGCCACAGGAATAACAGCTCACCATGTTTGCAGGCCCCACAACAAAGGGAGAATTTACAGGAGTGTGGGTCATTAGGGGTCATCTTAGAGTTCTGCCTACCACACTGGCTTTAGAAAAAAACGGAAGGATACGGGAGCATGAAGAAACACTTCTCTCCCTCAAAGAGCTGCTCCTTATGGGTTGAGGAGTCACCTTCCTGATGATGTGTGACCTGGGACTGAGTCACTGTACAGAAGTATTTTGCTCTGTCACTCAGGTCATGTCTACTTTGTGAAGTAAAGCTGGTATGCCCAAAACCTAGGTTGAAGACCAGCTCCATCTGCCTTATAGGGAGTGACAATTCATTGGAATCTGGTATCAGGTTATTTTTGACACTGAGTTTTCAATGTTATGGAGAGTTTTCATGTTTTGCTTTCCATTTAATGAGAAGTTGGGATCAAGAATATTGAAGATTGCAAGCCAGGTGTCACATTAAAGTTGAAGCCTTTCTAATTTTTGAAGGTTGAGCACTTCGGTTATTCATGGTTTTATATGTTTTATCTATCGCTGCAGTTTTCTATTTTGACTTGAATTGGAGGCGGAGCTGCACTATCCCAGTGTGTCATCTGATTTCCCAGACCAGGGTCCAGCCTTTCCTGTGCTTGCCTGGCTTCCCCTCCATGTTGCTTCCTACCCCACCATCTATACCCTTCACATCCAAAATCCAAAACCTCACACTCAACATGAGAATCCCTATTAGGGTTGGTTTATATTTACACACTAAAATTCTCTAATTTTCAATTTGTTGTGCACATAAAGGAATACCAGGAACACCTTAAAGTTATAATTGTATTTATTAGCATCTATTTTAGGTTAGTCTGGGGGCGTGATGGAAAGAGTCCATGTAGACTCCAGAGAGATGGGCAGGGGTTACTGCTCAGCCTTGAACATTCCTCCTTCCTCACAAGGGTGGGCTCTTACACAAGTGATTTCATGGGCCCCTAAGTTTTAAGAAAAATAAGTGTTTTCTCATTTTAAAAAAGGCAGCTTTGCTGTTAAAATATGTCAAGAAGAGTCCTGGATAATGTTTAAAAGTATTTATGGGCTCAGGTGGGGTTAAGGTAGAGCTGATGTTAGTCTGTTGAAGTATTTGTTTCCCGGCTCTTGAAAAGCCTGGGTTCTTAGATCCAACCTGAGAATTATAGATATATGCATATCACAGGGAGGGCAGAAAGGTTCACTGTCTGTTTATACACTTGCCAGTCATCCTTTTAATCTCTGTCAAATTATCTGCTTAAACTCCTATGAGTTTTTTATGCCATCTTTTGAAATAGTAAATCACTTTATTAGGTTTTAAAGAACATTCATAATGTCATTTCCATGAGCCATTTTGTAAATTAATGCAATTTCCTTTCTGTTTAACCTGTTTGCAAGAAACTATTTTACATTTCTGCTGTAAATCAGAAAAAAAGTGCAGTTAATTCATAATTGAATTTGCAGCCTCATAGGTAAAATGAATGCTTTTGGCTCATTTCTCTTATTACAGATACTAAAGCTGCATTTATTCTTGAGATTCATGAATGTGTGTGTTGCTTTCGTTCCCAGCCCTGGGATCCCGACACAGGCCAGACCTGGTGCCTAGCACTCCATCGCTGTTTGAAGCTGCTTCCTTGGCGACCACAATTTCATCTTCTTCCTTATACGTCAATGAGCACTATCCACACGGCAGGCCTACACTCTATTCAAACAGGTAATACTTAGTGCAGTCAGATAACCCATCAGGCTGTTACCAAGTCAACATCAGGCCTGAACCAGTATCTCTGAATGAGAACACGTCTCTAACAACTAGCATGTGCCTGTCATCTGCCTCGTAAGTCGGAGAGAGAACATGCTTGATTTTTACTGTGACAAAAGAACATTGGAGGGAAAACCCTCGTGATCTTTCTTTACAGTTGATCATTATGTCAAGTAGAAATTATATACTTGGCTCAATGGAAGAAGACAAATCTTTTGTCATTTTTATTTTAGTAAATTTTTTAGGAATGGGTTTCTTCAGAGTGAGTACTCTTAGTTAATATTACACAGGTAGCTGCAAAGATATTGTAATATTCTCTTTTGGTATGTGTGATCTTAGTGACTATGGTAAACAGAATAATGCCCACCCCCGCAAAGCTGCCCACATCCTAATTCCGTAACCTGTGAATATGTTACCTTATATGACAAAAGGGACTTTGCAAATGGGATTAAATTAAAGATCCTGAAATGGGAGGAGTATCCTGAATTATCCAGATAGGCCCAGTATAATCACAGGGTTCTTGTAAGGGGAAGACAGAAGAAGAAGGGTCAGAGTCAGAGAAGGAGACACAACATCAGAAGCAGATACCCCATTTGCCCTGATATGATTATTATTCATTGCATGCCTGTATCAAAATATCTCATGTAACCTATAAGATTTTTGGAAATTGTATGCTCTCTAGCAACTTTGTGTGAATTTTTTTATAAGCACCATTTTATGAGTTCTATAAAATGTTATAAAAATAAAAAATTAAAAAAATAAGTAAAATAATAATTATTTGGTAAATGTTAGATAAGTTCTTGTTGAAACCTAGCTCTCAAGAATCAAGATCAGATTTATGCAAGTGAAGAATTTCTTATACTTTAAGTTATTTTCCAAATCCAGGATAGCAGTTTGGTTGATTTCCAGGAAGAGGAGTCAATAAAGTAGATTTATTTTTAATATATGGATATCCATAGAGTCTAGCTTAGTGTTTTGGCAAGTTAAAGTTTGCTAGTCGGACCTGCTATAGTAATTCTTTTTTGTTGCTGTTTCCTCCTCTCTCAGCTAGATACAAGATTAGGTAGGCAGCAGGTTAGGCGGCCAGTCTAGGCAAGAAAAGTGGAACAAGTGGGTAGCAAGGTGAGCCACAAATCTTAGCTGGGCCTGAGTTTGCATTGTTCTGCTCTAAGGGTCAACAAGGCCCTATTAAAAATTATTTAACTCATCTAAACTATACAAAGTTATTGATTTGGTCAGTTTCTTTCGATTGGAGAAATTTAAAATGATTTAATGTGTAATACTTAATATTAATGTCAAATGTTTAAATCTGGTATGTAAATTAGTCAAGCAACAGTCTTTCCTGTCTGTTTGGTGCAGCTGAACACGTGGGTCTATATAAAGTTCTTTTGCTGTCAAATATAAATAGCAGCCCAAAAGATAGCTGGAAAGTTGCAGGAAGTTCTTAGCAAGATCAAAAACAATTCTCATGTGAAGCCATGGTGATTTCTTACAGTTTGCTGTCATGGTAATTATTGGGGCATATAATCAGATGTGCTCTTAAATCATTTACTGAGATTTTCGCTAACAATAAAAGGGTTTTGTTTTGTTTTGTATTTTGGTAGCAGTGGTGGTGGTGGTGGTGGTAGGTAAGTATCCAGTCTCTTGACCAGAGGTATTCGACTCTTGGGTATTCATAAGGTTTTCCCGGGGCCTGGCAGGGCCTCCTCCTGACTCCCAATCGTTCCTGGCCAACCTGGAAGCTACCTCTGCATGCTCCACCTCCACATGCTCCCAGAACTGTGCTGTCATTCTCGATACTTTTATTTATGCCGATACTGACTAGCATATAGATTTGGAGGGGGAAAATAAAAAATGAGTTATCTATGATATTTTTCCTTTCTTTTAAATATTTATTTAAAACAAGTGCATTGTTTTAATCTTTGGCACTGTAACTCCAAATTGCAATTTGATATCATATATCACTATCAATCAAGGTTCACCTGCAAGAACAAGAAACCACTTCATCTTAACCAGAAAGGAATTTAATCTAGATAATTGGGTACCTACAAAGTCTATGGAAAGGCAGTGGGCATGGGCTCCAGGCTGGCACCAGGAAATTCATCCTGGAACACGCCACCAAACTGGGCCACCAGCAGCACTACAGCAGGAACCACAGTCAAGTTGGTGCCTGCCAATGAGATACAGCCCAGACAAAAGCATTTCAGTGAGCCTAGAATGTTTTTTCAATGAGCCACCCTTTAAAAACCAGACAACTTCGCTAAAATACCCAGATTCTTTTGCAAAATCAGGATCTTGGTCACCATATAATTTTGGCTCTGTTTCCTCCTGGCATTTATCAGCTGGAGGGGAAAACCTTGCACCCCCTAGGTCACCACCCTCTGCCTCATTCATCTGTGCTGTCACCTACCTGCTCCTGTAGGTATGTCTGCTTTTAGCCTTGATGTGCACAAGAAGGTGATAGAAAGGCCTCGGGTCTTAATCATGGACTTAGGGAAATCTTAAGGAAAAGAGGCATAAAGGTT
>NW_016805609.1:195344-200318 GCF_001698545.2 Rhinopithecus bieti
AAAAAAAAAAAAAAAACCCTGAAGACAACAGTTTGAGAACTCCCGGGCGTCAATATCCCTATTTCCCTGACCCACTGTGCCCAACCCTCATTATTCAACTGGCAAACTTCACCAGCAAACCAAAAAAAAAAAAAAATTTTTTTTCATATTTTTGTTTCTATCATTTTTTCCTTTAGAGCCCACCTAGTCCTACATGGTGTTTCTTTAGGCAATAAATAGACACTATTCTAAATCTCATCTGGCCAACTGAGTTTCAAAACCTAATCCAGAGAGCCTGGAAAGAAAATGCATTGAAAAGAAAAAAGAGAAAAGAAAAAAAATGTTGAATATTGATGTTATAATTTACACGTCAGATTTTTCTCTTTATGAATCATTTTTCTGTTCAGGTAAAGTGGTCTGTTTTCCAATTTTGACGTTATGTTATACATATCTATGCTAAAATAAGCTGCAAATACTTCAACTAGCAGTTGTCATTCTGTCAGTCTTTGTAGAATCCTTAAGTTGGCAAGGTATTGATTAGTGCCTGGATGCCTCCACACCTAAATTATATACTGCAGTGGGAAATTGCTGTCTCTTAGAATTATTCCTTTTTTTTAAAGGATTATTCTTTGTAACTTCAAAAACTCTTAATAGTAACCCATTCTTTTTTTAATGTACTCCAAAAATTCGCTAGGAAGGAAAGAAAAAAATAGTATCATCTTAAAAGTATGTATCTAACCTACTGATTGGGAGTACACATTTTCAAGTTGGACTGTGCAGTCTTGTGTTAGAGCATGCAGATCATAGGAATAAAGAGAAACTGTCATGGGCATTGCTTCCCAGTCAACTAGTGAGATTTAAGTTCTGAATTTTGATACTTGCATTTTCTTTACTAGTAAGAAGTCTGTTCTTTTAAAAGAGGTATAAATTGAGCACTAAGAAATACAGAGGCAAGTGTGTTTTACCTCAAAGTTAAGAACAGTTTCATTTAATATTGTAGAAATAGGTTACACATACGAATATTTTCATGATTTCCTGCATAGTTGGTAGCAAAGCCAAAGCTCTGGTTATGCATAAGGAATTGAAAGTCACACTTCATTCCAGTGCATCTATGCTTTCCCCATCAAAGATATCTTACCAGTGTCACCACTCTATCCAGTCTCAGGTTTGGTTAGTGGCTATTTCTAACACTTGGGCTCACCCTGCAGGCATTTGCAGTATTGCGAGAAGGGCAAAAATGTCAGAGAAAAAGCCACTGGTCATTTGCACATAGAGGGCAAATTGGTAAAGGCTCCCTAAATGATGAGTCCAACATTCTAGATCTCAGAGGGAGCCCAGCAGATCGAACAGTCTTGTGCCCTCTTCTTCCTGCCATTACAGTGTTGTAGACCTAGAACAGGGGCGGAAACACTCTAACCAAAAGCCCTTCCCCACAAATTGCTTACCACTGAGGTTTATAGACATGGAAGTAGAGCCATCCCAAAGGTTAGAGATCTTCCTATTTAGATTTGTCTAAAATATCAGAAAATGGAAATGCAGAAACCTTGTGTGACATATCTGGGCGTGTTAGTAGGACTTCAGTTGAACACAGGTCTCTAGGGTCTAAGCCTCTTGTCTTTTCCACTGTACCATTCCTGCATCATGATCTCCAAATACTTATTAGGTTGGCTGGTTGGTTGGTTTTTTTTCCTAACATGAGTTCTGGTCCTGTGTTTGAGACTTTTTTTTTTTTTTGCTGCTTAATAGCTAAAATATTTCTAGCAGGCAAAGTGGTGGGTTTATGTTTTGGTTTTGGGTTTTGGTTTTTGGGGTTTTTTTGAGAGAGTCTCGCTCTGTGGCCCAGGCTAGAGTACAATGGCGCCATCTCGGCTCACTGCAACCTCCGCCTCTAGGGTACAAACGATTCCCCTGCCACAGCCTCCTGAGTAGCTGGGATTACAGGCACCCACCACCATGCCTGGCTAATTATTGTATTTCTAGTAGAGGCAAGGTTTCACTATGTTGGCCAGGCTGGTCTCGAACTCCTGACCTCAAGTGATCCACCCCCTCAGCCTCTCAAAGTGCTGGGATTACAGGTGTGAGCCACTGCACCCAGCCAATGGGCTTATGTTAATGTACACCTATAGTATTTGTGCTACCAGTTATTGGTGAATTTTGCTTATTAAAAACAGCATTGCGAGGGCAGCTTTTCTATCATAATATTAATCCTGTTTCAAACCACCAGTAATAATCTGATACAGTAGCAGCAACTAATTATTGAACCTTATTAAGGGCCATGTTAAGCCCTTTGTACATGTCAAGTGATTTAATTCTCACAGCAATTCTGTAAAGTTATTATATTTATGGTCTCCATCTTACACATGAGGAAATTGATGCTTAGCAACATTAGGTAACTTTCTCAAGGCCACATGGCTAAAAAGTGGAGGCATGACTTCCAGCTACAGCACTGATATAGAATACACAGTTTCAGATGATAAGTTTTAGATGATGCTTTTCATGGAAATTTGGTGACATCCTTACAAGTTCTCTTCTTCATCTTTTGCCTTTTCTTTTCCATGGGATTTTGAGGGAGGATTTTCATCTTCAAAGATGTTAGAGACAGAATGTTCAAACACTTTAAAAATGTAACATTAATTTAAATTTATAAGAAACCTAAAATAGCTATTTCCTCAAGTTGTTATTTCCAACTCTCCAGGTGGACTCCAAATCACTATGTAATTTTGAGAGAAGACTTTTATTAGATATGTTCCTGCTGGGTGTAGAAAATCCTATATCTTCTGTTGATATAGCAAGGTCAGCAGGAACCTTTAATATTTACAAAATGAAGGGAGAACAGTTAGTTGCAAAAACTTCCTAGTGATTCCAATCCCCTAACCCTAATCTCAAGGGAAAGACAGCACGATTGTGTTATCTGCTGTGAACTTCACAACTACCTGCCATACCTAGACACCAGTCTAGGGCTGCACAACCACTCGTAGGATGATACACTTGTTGATGTTAAACACTGAAGATGACCTCTCCAGACTCTTTGTTCTTTTGTGTTTCTTAATCTGATTACCCCTGCCTTGCACACAGACCCTCCTACCCCCACTACCTCAGATGGTGGTGGGTAAAGATGCTCATGCGTCTTGCTAAATCATCACTTAGGACATTAGCTCTCAAACTGCCACTTCTAGTGATCTAACATTGGGCAAGTTACTTGCTCGTCATGTGCCTCAGTTTCCTCATTTGTAAAGCGTGAATTACTATACTACTGCCCCCAAAGAGTTGTTATAAGGATTAAATGAAATAACAATTAGAAAGCATTTATACCTTCTGGCACATAGTAAGCCCCATAAAGCATTTGTTGAAATAAAATAACCAAGGGATTTGAGGCACTAACACCTTGCAGCTTCCTCATAAGTCTGACTGTAAGGGGCATGATGTTTTTGGCAAAAAGCCATCACGGAGTACTTTGTTAGAGTCTTTTCAGGAAACGGAAAACACACTTGGAATTTCAAAGCAAATTGGTTACAGAATGTGGGGAGGCTGGAAGGCTGAAGGGGGAAATTGCAGAAACTCGGGTAAATAACTGCAGGAGGCAGCTCCCACCATCAGCTCTGCCATGATACCTGCTGCCGCCTTAGAGAAGGGATGGTGGCGGAGGATGCTACCTAAAGAGCTGGGATAGGGCAAGAACATAGCCACCTCCAGAGACACTGCCCCAAAATGGAAGAAAGATAAATGAGAGCAGAAAGCCAGCAGCTTCTGTCCTCTTGCCACCTTCTCATCCAAGTCCTGCAGTGCCTTGACTGACAGCACCTGGTCAAGGAGCCTATGGGATACCGTTTGCCAACTCTGGGCCCCAGCATTGCAAAGTAGAGTTGAGATAGGATAAAAACAACCACAGCACATGGAGCAAAAGCTAGACAGACACAGGAGCTTTTTTAAAAGAGAGAAGAAAAGGTCAAAGCTTTGCAAAGTTAGAGTGTGAGTGCAAGAACAGGAATCAATTTAGACTTTTATAGAAGTAATCATGGAACCAATTTATTATCATGCCAATGTAATAGTACTATGTAAAGTAGCCATAAATTTTTTAATGATCTGTGCAATTAGAGACTCCAGTATTTACCAACAAGTCTGTCTGACAATCAATAACACATTCCTGGGTACCATGCTGGTTGTAAATACTCATAGAAATGTCTTAGCTAATTCCAGACTCATGGGATAGATTTTTAGCTTGAGAATTCCTCAAGGAGTCTTGTAAGCTTGAGGAACCCAGGTGAGACTCCCTCTGATAAGGCAGCTGACACAGTTTGGGAGCAGATAGCCATCACCCATGCCCTTACAAAACACTTCTACATTATTACCAATACATCATTTGTGAACCCACCACCCCCCACTCCACCTTATCTGAATCTTAGTCTGGAGCAAACACACAGAATGGGGGGGGAAATGTGGTCACACTCATTCATTCTTAGTAAAGAGAGGGATTTAGTCATCTTTTCCCAAGTGTCAAGAAACGAAGTCATCAAGCAAATGATGCCACATATCTAGAGGAGAAGCAAAAACCTTCCTTATTCAGTCTCTTGGAAGAAGAATATTCCATTTAAAAAATTAAAGCCATTATAGGCTTGCCGGCATTACCAGTGAACCTGAGTGGTGTCACATCTTTCTTCAGTTGTGGCTGAGGCACATGCTGAAAAAATTGGAACCTGACTGAGAGAGATGGCTCACACCTCTAATCCCAGCACTTTGGGAGGCGAGGCAGGAAGATCACTTGAGCCCAGGAGTTTGAGACCAACCTGGGCAGTTTAGCAAGACCTCATTTCTACCAAAACAACAATTTAAAAAAAAGCCACAGCTGAGCATGGTGGCACATGCCTGTAGTCCCAGCTACTTAGGAGGCTAAGATGGGAGGATTGCTTGAATCCAGGAGTTCCAGGCTGCAGTGGGCTATGATCATGCCACTGCACTCCAGCCTGGGCAACAGAGCAAGACCTTGCCTCAAAAAAA
>NW_016805609.1:200738-209411 GCF_001698545.2 Rhinopithecus bieti
ATAATATGCCTGTTAGTTTAGTTTTCCTCCCCACCCCAGAAAAAAAAAGTAGAAGAAAAAACATGGATTTACATCACATTAGTCTGCACCTGGATTTTGCCAGATGTCTTTTTTCCTTTTTGACAAATTATAGAATTACTTCTGAAGTGATTAGCTTTTCAAATAATCCCTCATATATTTCTGCCAGGGCAGGAAATTGAAGTGAATTTTTCAGATATCTGACATTATATGAAGAATAATTTAGGATTCAGCATTAATTCAAAGAACATTCACATTTTTTGAGGAATTCGTGTGTGATAATATTTCTAGGTGCTTTTGTGTGTTACTAAGATTTTAGTGGATTTAGTTTATGGATAAATCCTATTGCCAAAACAAGTGGAAAACTTGGCCAATTTTGAATATTTTAACTGACCAAAAAAATGACTTTTTTTTTTTAATCCATTCTCTGCATCTTAATTCTGGAACTAAAACACCACATCTTTATTTCCCTTGACTTAAAACATTAGTGCTATGTCTCTGGAAGAATGGTTTGCTGGTAGTGGATGTACCTCTGCAGACACTCTTCAATTCTCTGCCCTCCTTCATGGAGCCTCTAGAGAAATGTTTCTCAGTGTGACTAGCTCCTACTTCAGGGTCCCTACATCTAGAAATGGGGCCCTGAAATCTGCATTTTGGCAAGCTCCTTAAACAATTCTTACCCACACCGGTATACAAGAGAAATGTTCTTTGGAAATAAACTCTTCTCCTGTCTCTATTCTTTCTGAGTAGTGAAACAGCATCTGTCTGTGGTTCAGCTGAGACACAGCTGGACTCTTTGAAGAAATTAAGAGTACATAACATGTAATGCCAGAAATATAAAACCATAGCAAAGTGGATACGTTTTCAGATTCTAGTAAGGAGAACAGGACCTCAGTTCCTTTCTCATACCTCAGACATGCCTGGACAGGCCCTAAGCAAAAGTGACTTTTGCCTTAAAGGCGTTAAAAGAAAAGTTCAGCTGAATTAAATGTAAAGGTGTTTACTTGAGCAGTGAACAATATGTGAATCGGGCAGCCCCCAGAATCATACAGCTGATTCAGAGACTCCAGCGCCGACACGTGGTGGAAGAAGATTTATGGATGGCAAAAGGAAAGTGGCGTGCAGAAAACCGAAGTAAGGCACGGAAACTACTGGCTGGTCAGAGCTCGGCATTTACCTTATTGGAACACGGTTCGAACAGTTGGCTACATTTGATTGGCCGAGACTCAGTGGTTGGCACAAATGTAAACTATGGTTGGTTTACACCTCTGCTTGTTGTAGTTATCGATGTACAGAAAAACCTTTAGTCCAAACTTAGATATGTAAGGAGGCAGCTTTAGGCTCAACTTCATTTAACGAAGGTATTTTAGGTTAGCAACACCTCTGGGAAATGCTTCAGCCAGCCCCAAACCTGCTCCCCAGTGTGGTTCCTCTGACCTGAAGCCAACATACATTTCTGCCCAGCGGCAGTTCGTGACCTCCCTGAGTCTACAGAGATCCTTGGTTCTGTAGTCAAGCAGGGTAATTTTCAGATTCCTTGGCCTCCACTGACTCCCACTCTTTGCTTAAAGGTCAGCTTGGTCCTTCTGAGCCCTAAGAGTACCTCTCCACCCTGACCATTTCACTCTGCTGTTTGATTTGTCCACGTGACAGTTGCACTCTTGGGTGAAGCCGGCTTTATGCAAATTTTGTCTCACCCTAGAGAGCCCCTGGCCAGCAGCCTCACACAGGGCAGCACGCTTCCCAGGAGCTTGTCCGCACCCATTCAGCTGCCTTCCCTGCCATGGCCTCTCTTTGAGACGTTTCCCTTTGGCCCAGCCACTGTATTCCCATTATTCTGAGCCTAGCTCTTGTGTTGTATACAAAGTAGTGTTCCCTGTGTGGGCCTGGGATCTGTAACAGGTGAACTTCCAGGTTCATGTTACCAGTTCTGGCCATGTCTCCTCCACCCAGAGGTCCTCTAGTTGGGGGCTCTGCAAGAATCCCAAGATTCATTTTTGTTCCTCTGATATACTTCAAATATACAGGAAGAGTAACAAACAGTTTCTTCTAAGGCAAGTAGAAAGTTGATCCTGACATCCTTTGTTTAATCCTTCTGTTATCTGTGGAGTTATCACCACAGTAGTCAGCTTTATCTCCTGTAATTTAAATGACTTGTTGATTTTTGGGGGAAGGAATTTCACTGGGGAAGTCCACTAACATAAACCTGCTGCTGAGGACTCATTCACTTCACAGCACCAAGCTGGCCCAGCCTCCCACAGACAGACCAGATGCCTCTACCACAACCTGCCTTTGCATTTAGCTCATGATAGTTATGGGTGCAGGAGAATTAGGTAATTGTAATGGGGGAACTAGGAGACAATGTAAAACTCTCCATTCACAATAATACTAATCTAAAATGGAATCATTGAATCACCTGTTTTCAAGGATAAAGTAATAAAGGTGAAATGTGTAATGATGTAAAGGAGCTCATTATTTTTCCGGACAGCCCTATTATAAATCAGTGCATGGACGGTCACAAAATAACTTAAAAATGACCAGACTTGTTTTCAAAAGGAAGGATTTTGCTGAAATGCAAATTTCATCCTGAAGGCTACATGGGGAAAAAAATGGTAGAGTTTCTCTGTCTTTTCTTTCGTTGCTTCTCATCACACTAGAAGAATGATTCTGACTAAGCACTTTGTCCGGGAGAAGATTTTTTGTATTTTATTTGTATACAAGTGCATCTGGGTTGGTGTTCTCCTAATTCCAACCACCCTCACCTGTTGCTTTCTGTGTGGTCACTGAGTTGTGACAGGAGAGAGGCCAGGTATTCCAAGGCCAGGTCAAAGCTCATTTGGGAAACCAGTCGAACCTTTGCCTTTTCCCTGTCCACCCTCCTGCCTTTCCAACCTAAGTAGCAAAACTCATCCTGAAAGAATCACAGAACTTTGGAAATAAGAGGGACCTTTGGCCATCATGTCATCCAGCCGTTTTATTTATTTAAAAAATGTATTGATTGATTTTAAAATTTATAAATTATTTTTGTATCAAAATTCTATGCCCAGAGTTTAACAGTCATGTGACATGTGTTAAGAAAAAGAGCAAGTCATAGTCCTCCTCTCCCTACGGTTTACTGTCTCCATGTGCAATCACCTTCAACTCTTTGAGCTGATTCCATTGGCAGTTAATTCAGTTTTTCTAAATTACATGCTTATATTGTTATTGCTTGATCTATTGGGTATAGGCATTAGCTCATAACTGTCCACTATAGAAGACGAAGATTTAGGTGTCTTTTCTCCACCCCACACATACCACATATGTGTACTCTTCCCACCCCTTCCTCCTACAACAGGAAACTCCAGTTTCCCTGTGTAGTTACATCTTGACTGTAGTCCGATCAATATTGAGTGTTTTATTATGGTTGTGTGAATAGTGTCATATACTATGTTTGAGTTTCCTTTCCTGTGTGACTTTTTGTTTTTCTTGTAATAAATAACTGCCTTGTTCTTTGGTTTGCTTAGTTTTCTGTGTATTTTTCCTTAATGGAACCCTAAGCTTTCCACCAGTGTCTTCATTGCTTCTCAAGCAAGTTAAGTGCATGAGGTTCTGTTCATTTTATTGTCTTGCAGAAGGTTCTGCCAGTCGCTTCTGACCAGCCTGGACTGAACTGGTTGCCTCTAGGACCTGATGTACAAATGTTACCTTGGGGCCTCTCTTCTCCATCATTCTGGGGATTCTAGTCACCTCTTGTCTGTATCAGTTCCCTTGTTTGTCGTCTCCTACATCTTCCTCTTTGCTTCTTCCTCTTTCTTGGTTTACTCCCTCATTTTGGTGGAACACTTTCCAAAGAATCTACAGCATCCTCCAGTATGAAAAATATTCATTGCAGGCTAAATATTTGAGATCTTGCATGTCTAAGTCTGTATTCTAACCCTAACACTTGATTGATAGATTCACTGGTATAGAATTCTAGATTGCAAATCTTTTGGGGTTTTTTTTCAACATGGTGAAGGCTTGGCTTCATTGTCTTCTAGTTTCCAATTACCATTGAGAAATTCAGTGCTGTTCTGATTGCTGATCTTCTGTAAATGGCTGGCTTGCTTTCTCTTTCTTTCTTTCTTTCTCTCTCTTTCTCTCTCTCTCTCTCTCTTTCTTTGTATTGTTATTATTATTGCAGAAACCTGTAAACTCTTCGATTTTCTCCCAGTGTCTCAGTATTTCATGATGCTAGACCTTGGTGCAGGTCTATTTTCAGCCAGCATGCTAAGCACTCAGGGGGCCTTTTCGACCTGAAAACTCATGTTTTGAGTTTGGGGAAATTTTCTTAACTATTTTCTTATTTCCTCCTCTCTATTTTCTTTTTCCTTTTGGTAATTCCTTTTATGCGTATGGAATATCCTGGATTTGTCCTCCAATTTTCTCTACTTTTCTGTCTTCAGTACCATCTATTTATGTTTTTGTCTTAGTTTCTGAGAGATTTCCTCAACTTCATCTCCTAATCCTTCCACTGAGTTTTTAATTTCCGTTACCATGTTTTATAAGAATTCTTTTTTTGTTCACTGAGATTTTATTTTTAGCAATCTTTTCTTTTTTCATGATTGTAATTTCTCTTTTTTCCTGAAGATTTTAGGATTATGTTTGTTGTTTTGCCCTGATTTTGTTTCTTCTCCCTTTTAGTCTTAGTTTTCATCCAGGCTGCCTTTTCTCTTTGTTTCAGTCTACATGTTCTATACTGGAGGTTTTCTTCGGATTTTTGGAAATCTTCATTTGTCTGCTCAACTAAGGTTTGAGTGGGAGACTAAAAAGCTGATTAGAGGCCAGGTGTGGTGGTTCACACCTGTAATTCCAGCACATTGGGAGGCCAAGGTAGGAGGATTGCTTGAGCCCAGGAGTTTGAGACCAGCCTGGGCAATATAGTGAGACCCCATCCCTACAAAAAAAATTAAAATTAGCCAAGTGCAGTGACACATCTGTAGTCCCAGCTACTCAGAGGCTCAGATGGGAGGATGGCTTGAGCCTGGGTGGTTGAGGCTGCGGTAAGCTGTTATTGCACCACTGTACTCCAGCCTGGACAACAGAACAAAAAAAAAAAAAAAAAAAAAAAAAATCCCTGACTGGAAACTTAAGCACCTGAGAAGAGTTTGTTGACCAGCAAGCTGTTGAGCTGGTCAGGCTCCCTATAGGAGATGCTTCCAGTTTCTTGCTTGGAGGAGAAAGGCCTGGCTGTCAGCCTTCTGGGACGTCTGGCAGGAACAGGTGTCTTCGCATCTAGTATACATATTCACTTCCTCTCTTTCTTTTACCTCAATTGCTTCTGGTGTCCCTGGGTCCACATATCCTGTTCTGTGTCTTCCACAGGGAGAAAAAAATCAAATCCTCTAGTCTTCTGTTGGAATGGGGAAAAGTTTTTGCCTAGCCATATATTTCTTTGCTTTTTCCAGTGGTAGCTCAGGATTTTCCTCTCGAGTTTGCTAAATTGTTCATATGCCTTTCAGACTCCTAAATTTTTTCTCTCTTAGCTTCTTCCAATCTTCTCCCCTCTTTATAGGTTTATGTCCTTTTTTAACCTTTTATTGTAGTTGTAGAGGGTTGAGTGTGCCAGCAAAATTAGATGGGATATGTTTCATCTGCCTCTGCTTCTTCGTCTACAGATCAAGAGAGGCCCAGAGAACTGCTCAGCAAAGATTCTAAGGTTTGTAGCATAGCTTCATTGCAAAAGTGGAGCTAAGACCTACAATTCCTGACTCCTTGTTCAGGGCAGGCTCTTTCAAAATAGACAAAACATTAATAATGAGTTCATCCATAATCAGTATGTTTCTGATTGGGTGTGGATGAGTTGAAAAGGCTATTTTTCAAAGAGTTCTTTGTATCTTAGCTTTAATTGGTATCTCATCATGAGACAGTAAATCAGAAAATGAGAACTTGCCAATGCCAACATGCCCCATAGACAAGCCCCACGTAAGAGAGGACTAGCAACAAATGTTGATACGACAGCAGTGGCTATGCTGTTATACTGCTCCAGGTAACTGGGGTTGCACCACATCTCCTCCACATGTGGGAACAAACAGGGTTGCAGTCAAATACCCAGATTTCACTGGCTCTTGCCCCATCTGCCCACGGTCAAGTGCTGTCCAAGTATATCTGTAAGTCCCCAGAGGTGTCTCCTTGGTGCTCACAAACAAGTCCAAACAAGATGCTTTCTAGCATCCTTTCTAGGATGGAAAAGATGGAAAATCTTTGCCCTTGAGAGACTATAATATTTGTATAAATAGTCACAATAGAAAGCAAATGGTATTCAATGAAAAATCTACACAAAGTGAGTTAGGCAGACAGAGTTAGGAAAAATGACTTGCCTGGAGCTGTGTATGATGCCTGCAGTAAAGGAAGAGTGCTACAGAGTGAAAACTGCACATCCCTGATCATATTGCTCATTGTCCTTGGCATACGTGCCCAGAAAATGTTTTGTAATTATCCACATGCAACATTTGAGATGCTCATGCTTGGCTGAACCAAGAAGGGATTCCAAAAGTGACAGTGTCGCTTCATAAAGGGTTTAATTCCAGGAAGATGTACATTGTTCACTTTTATTTGTGTTTGTAACAATAATTAATACATCTGACTTTTCAAATGCAAACAGATGTGTTGAACTCATCAGCCCAGGCACTGTGAGCGAGAGCAGAGCTCCCCAGTTTGCTCTTGTCGTTTGTCCTATGTGTCATTCTGTGGTTAAGACAGATTTAAAATTCATTTCCTGGCCTCCCGTGACATAGAAACAGTTCTTAATAAACAAGGGGCTCCCACGTAAAGCCCTCTCAGTGTGATCTCTGGAAAAGTGGGGAACTGGATATTTTTGTTTAAGAATACACAGCTCTCAGATGTAACCAGAGCATGGCACTTCTTTGCCAAAACAGGAAGGTGGGTCACCTGAGAGCTGGCCTTGGGTTAAAATAATTACATGAGTTCTGGGGAGTGGTGAGAGCTTCATATTTTTATAGCACTTTTATAGTAATGTTTATGTAGTATTTTACTGTATCCATATGGAAGATATTTTTTATCCATGAGTTATGACTACCATTAATTCATGCACATTCTTTTTGCATTTTTGTTTATAATAATCCTAAGAACTATGTCTTTGATGTGTACTGTATGCAATGTAGTCAGCCAAGAGCTTTACAGTTATTATTTTATTTAATGCACCCATCAGCCCTCTACGGTAAGCACTGGTGGAGCTGACAAAAGGGACTTGCTTAGAAACATAAATGTCAGGCTCATAGAAAAATCAATTATTGGCCAAGGGCATTGTGTACCCAAACCTAAGGCCATATAGAAAACATAATAACTTGACCCATAAGATGAACTTCTAGATGAAATGAAAGTTTTTCCCTAAAATCTGTAATTCTTCAACCATTATGAATGTACTCTCAAATGCATCATTTGAAACATTCCTATAGGCTGGGCAAGGGGGCTCGTGCCTGTAATTCCAGCACTTTGGGAGGCCGAGGCAGGAGGATCACTTGAGCCCAGGAGCTCAAGACCAGTCTAGTCAACATGGCAAAACCCCATCTCTAGAAAAATACAAAAATTGGCTGGGCATGGTGGCGCGTGCCTATAGTCCCAGCTATTCAGGAGGCTGAGGCAAGAGAATCGCTTGAACCCACGAGGCGGAGGTTGCATGAGCCAAAATCATGCCACTGCACTCCAGCCTGGGCAACTGCGTGAGACTCTGTCTCAAAAAACAAGAAAGAAAAATGTCTACGTTTCGATCTCATGAAATGTACCTGTAGTTAATCAGGAAGTGGCACCATTAATGACAAGAAAGAACACAAGTTAAATAGCAAATAGTTCTGTCAGTAGAATCATATGATGTGATTTGGGCTAAGATCAGTATTTTTTGCATATTCATATGTGGCTACAGAATGTATGATATCTTATATATCTCATCACTTTCCATTGACAAGCAGCATTGAGTCCAAGTTTTACTTAGAAGTACATTCAGTCAAGTAACAGGTAAGCATGGCTTAAACTAGAACTTTTCAACCTGTATGGTGAGGCCCACTGATGAGCCACAAAGAGATGTGCAGAGATATGTATCCCCTCAGGCTTCAAGGTAGGGAGGAGTTTTGGGGCATCTGAAGCCCCCAGCATAGTTCACCTCAGGTGCCAGCAGTCTCCTCTGTGCTCCCCAGAGGGTGGTACAAATATTACCACCCACTGTGAATGTCATGACACAAAAAAGATGGAGAAGCACTGACTTGAGATAGAATAAAGCACATTTGTCATTTACTTAAAGTCAGGTGTATGCAGTCTAGGGTGGGTACAGCTGCACAGTGACACTCTTAAGTATCCAGGCTCTTTCCATCTTTCTGCTCTGCCATGCTTCACTCTGGTTTTTGCTTTTCTTGTTTGTGGCCCCATAGTTACAAGATGGCTGCCATAGCTTCAGATATCACGTCCTCTCTCTGCAGGAAGGAAATAGAAAAAGCAAAGAAAAGGCCGGGCGCGGTGGCTCAAGCCTGTAATCCCAGCACTTTGGGAGGCCGAGGCGGGCGGATCACAAGGTCAGGAGGTCGAGACCATCCTGGCTAACACAGTGAAACCCCGTCTCCACTTAAAAAATACAAAAAATTAGCCGGGCGAGATGGCGGGCGCCTGTAGTCCCAGCTACTGGGGAAG
>NW_016805609.1:211547-264277 GCF_001698545.2 Rhinopithecus bieti
AAAAAAGCAAAGAAAAAAGGTAGGGAGGGAGAAATTCCTCATTGCAAGGCTTTTTATGGGGGAGGTTGTCCAGTTGTGCCCCCAGCAGCATCCTCTTAGCAGCTCATGGCCAGAAGTGGATTGCACGACTACCTCTAGCTGCAAAGGAGGCTGGGAAGAGGGCTACCTCCACTGAGACTACTACAGAGGAGAGAAAGATGTCTTTTCTTCACCCATCACTAGGTTCATGCCTATAACCCCTATAACAGAAGTCATATTAACAAGAGAAAGGCATACAAATGTATTTAATGTGTTAATACAACAGAGGAGCTTTCAGAAATGAAGACCCAAAAAAACAGGCAAACCTGTGTATTTTTATGCTAGAGTTGATGAAGAAGTGGAAAGTATGATTGACCAAAGGGGGTGTGATCTAATGGTAAAAGACTGGGTGAAACTTAGCAAGAGTTCTTTGTTCAGATTGGTCACCGTGTCCCTGTGTCTTCAGAGATAAGTATATTTCCTTCCTCCAGGTATAGGGAGGGCACCTCTCAAGTGGGGTCTTACGGCCTACTACAGCCCAGAAGAGTCTTTATTGCCTGTTTCAGGGAAGAAGGGTGAGAGAAGGTCAGAGAGTGACCTTCCTAGGTTTATTACCTGTTTTCTTTTTTCTTTTTTTTTTAAGACAAGGTCTGGCTCTATTGCCCAGGCTGGAGTGCAGTGGTGCAATCTCAGCTCACTACATCCTCTGCCTCACGGCTCAAGCGATTCTCCCACCTCAGCCTCCTGAGTATTTGGGACTACAGGCATGCACCACCATGCCCGGCTAATTTTTGTATTTTTTGTAGAGACTGGATCTCACCGTGTTGTCCAGGCTGGTCTTGAACTCGTGAGTTCAAGCAATCCACCCGCCTTGGCCTTCCAAAGTGCTGGGATTACAGGCATGAGCCATCACAACTGGCCAAGGAGCTGTTTTCTCAAATGCTGAGTTACCATATAATGGGTAGAATATCCTGAACCCCATCACTACAGATCTCCACCTACTACCTAAACTCTAAACCTGGGGTTCTGTTAGCAAAGACAGGACACTGTGCCTTTTGTGTAGGCACCAGTGATTGTGCCAAACACAGACTGTAAGGAAAAAGCCAGAATGATTTTTTTTTTTTTTTTTTTTTTTTTGAGACGGACTCTCGCTCTGTCGCCCAGGCTGGAGTGCAGTGGCCGGATCTCAGCTCACTGCAAGCTCTGCCTCGGGGTTTATGCCATTCTCCTGCCTCAGCCTCCCGAGTAGCTGGGACTACAGGCGCCCGCCACCACGTCCAGCTAGTTTTTTGTATTTTTTTTTTTGGTAGAGACGGGGTTTCACCGTGTTAGCCAGGATGGTCTCGATCTCCTGACCTCGTGATCCGCCCGTCTTGGCCTCCCAAAGTGCTGGGATTACAGGCTTGAGCCACCGCGCCCGGCCCAGAATGATTTTTTTTAATGAAGCATATTTTTCTGCTTCTTAAGTAATTGTTTAGACTCTTTAAACTACAATACCACCCACCGGATCATTTACCCCTCAAACTAAAAGCCTATTCTGGAAATGGATTTGAAACAGAGCATCCTACAGACAAAAGAACAGTTTGTGCAAATCTCGGAGGAATTTTTCTCAGGATTCATTTTTATTGAGACAACCAAGCAACATTCATAATTTTGTAGCTCTAAGTTGCAAACTAGATATAATTTTTTGCTTTGTTTTCCTCCTATTCAATCACATACTTAGACATTGATATTTTTAATTATTTTTTAAATTAGATGGGCTCTTTGGAATGTTGCATAAGATGCCTCAAGAATCAGGCCACAGTGCTGGAAAGTTATCATAATGCAAACGTCTCACACCACAAATTTTAAAAGGTTAACTTTTTCTGGTTCAAGCAGTATTAACCTTGGATATTTAGAAAAATTGTTTTTCACATTTCCTCAGAATTGGGGACAGAGAAAAGTATTTTTAGGTGTTGCAAATATTATGTCAAACACTGAGAGGAGAAACTAAGTGTAATCGTCACCTTTGATCAACTTATAATTTTTAGAATTGTTGATTCATAGTACTCCCAACACTGACTTGTAGGAAAGAAAGAACAAGAAAGAAAGAAACCACCAGCCTTTCAGGAGCTTTCCTTGATAACTTGAAAAATCATAGATTTGAATGACAGAAATAATTTTGAACCAAGTTCCAGTCTATAATTAGGAATAAACTTTTTCTGCTTTGTGAATTCATTTTCTGATTATGAAAATTATGTAGGAACTTTATGATATAGGAAATTTGGAAAAGACAGTGGTAATTCTTAATTTCACTACCTAAATACAATCATTAATGCCTCTGTAAACCCCATCAGACCATTTCAGATGTGTGTCATTCATGATATGATTGTAATCCTAGTGTGACTGCCATTTTACATTATATCATACAAATTTCTATGGCACGAAATACTATATTCTCTTCACACTTCTCTTCATATTTTTCTAGGTTTTATTTTTATGAAAGTCAAATAGTTCTTCCAGGACCATTATTAAAACTGCCAACCTGGCCGGGTGCGGTGGCTCAAGACTGTAATCCCAGCACTTTGGGAGGCCGAAACAGGCAGATCACGAGGTCAGGAGATCGAGACCATCCTGGCTAACACGGTGAAACCCCGTCTCTACTAAAAAATACAAAAAAAAAAAAACTAGCTGGGCGAGGTGGCGGGCGCCTGTAGTCCCAGCTACTCGGGAGGCTGAGGCGGGAGAATGGCATAAACCCGGGAGGCGGAGCTTGCAGTGAGCTGAGAACCGGCCACTGCACTCCAGCCCGGGCGACAGAGCGAGACTCCGTCTCAAAACAAAACAAAACAAAACAAAAAACTGCCAACCCCATCCATTCCCCACCCCTGTTTCCTCCTCACCACAGGCAATCACCGTTTTTATCTGATTTTTTTTTTAGTTATTTCTCTAAACAAAATACTTGAGTTGCTATTTCCAGTGTTTTTGTTCTCACTTTGGAAGAGGATGATATAGCTCCCTTTTAGCACTCCACTTTCACACTAACCCTTTTCATCCTCTCTATTCTCCTAGTAGAGTTGCGTCATAACTTCTATTAGATGGTAATTTACCTTATATCATAAACATATTCGCAACTGTGCCCTGTTGTAAAGTTTCATTATATTTCCTTATACTTCTCCCCAAAATGATGTTCCATTCTGTTTTATTTACTTAGTTGTCTACATATTTATTAATCATTGAATCTCAAACTCTTTAAAATGTCTAATTGATTCAGACGCATCGGATGTTTCAGCAGAGTTACTCAACTGAAATCTCTCACCAGAGTCTTCTGACCTTGTCTAGTCTGCTAAGTTTGGTGCACAGATGTTATCCTGGGAACTTCTTTCACCTTTGTTCTGGGAATTCATTTTGTCTCTGAAGTTGACTCCACTGCTTCATAGTGTTTATATTTTCCTCTTCTTGGTTTATTCCTTTGTTTCTACAGAGCACATCCCCAGTATCTTTTGAGAAAAGGACTCATGGGAAGTTAGTTTTTTGAGATCTTGCATGTCTGAAAATGTCTTTATGCTAACGTCAGTCGTAAGTAACAGTTTAGCAGAGTATAGAATTTTATTTCAGAAGTGGTTTTCAAAGGCATTATTCCATTGTCTTCAGGCTCCCTAAGTTGCTGTTCGAAAGTTCAGATTTATCCATTTCCTGGTCATCTGCACGTTACCTATTTTCTCCCCATCTCTGAAAGCTTAAAGATGTCTTTTTCTTAATTGTCTTGGAGTTGGTCTTATTTTCATCTGTAGTAAAGTGTTGTATTCAGTGGACCTTTTCAATCTGCATACTCAAGTCTTTCAGGTCTAGAAATTTTTCTTTTTTCCTTTTTGGTCTTTTTTTCTTAGGTCTAGGAAATTTTCTTGGTGATTTCATTGCCTCTGTGTTTTCTTTTCTCTGTGTATCTCCTCGTTTGAAAATTGAAGCTGCTAGACTAGTCTTCTATGTTTCTGTTGTTTTTTCTCTGTCTCCCATATCTTTGTCTTTTTACTCTATTGTTTGTGAGATTTCCTCAGATTTTCATACAGTCCTCTAATTCAATCAGTTCTACTGTTGCATTTTTACTTTCTAGGACCTCTTTCTTGTCCTGATAATTTCTTCCTTTAGTGTCCCGTTCTTTTATTTCATAGTTGCTGGAACTTATCTGAAGATACAAATAATAGTTGGGGTCTAAGGGTTTTTTGGCATTTTCTAACCCCTGCATAATCTTAGGTTATTCTAGTTAGCTTTTTTCTGTATTTTTGATCTCTTTTACAATAGTAGCTTTTCTGAGATTTCTCGTAATCCTTGGTTGTCTGTTCATACTTAAAAGCATGTCACTACAAATCTATCAAGACAGAAAGTACGTTAGCAGTTCCCTAGTGCTGGGGATTGTGGGAAAATGGAGTAACTGTTAATGAGCACAATTTTCTTCTCGGGGTGATGAAAATATTCTAAAATTGGTTATGGTGATAGTTGCACAACTCTGAATATACCAGAAGCCATTGAATTATATACTTTAAAGCAACTAATTGTATGGTATATGTACAGTATATCAATAAAACTGTTTCAAACGAGAAGTGGGGCACTAACAGAATGATTAGAAGTTCCAAGTGCATGGCTGGGGCTTGTCATCTGTGGGTTTCACTGTAGGGCGATTTGGCTGGACTGTGTAGTTGGGGAAACCTGGTATTTGTCTTTCTTCTTGGGTTGATTAGATTCCCAGAAAAGGCTCTACCAATCTCTCCAGCCTGGAGGATAAAGACTGGCTGTCAGCTTGATGGAAGCCACTTTGGGGAGGAGACTGTCTCTGAATCTGGTGGGCTAGTGCCTCCTTATCTCCTTATTTTCAGGTGGTCCCTTATCCCTGTGCTATGACTAATGATCCCCAATCTGGAGACCCTCTGTTCCACCCACTCCAGAGAATAAACCTCCATTCTTAAAATAGGGTTGAGAAAAGGCAGTTGCATGTAGGTAGAAGTTCTGGGAGATGACCTACCTGCTGCTTAACCAGACTTTCAACCACAGATACTTAACTTAGCTGCCTCCTCTTACCCTGACACATGCTATTTCATAGATTCCCGGTGCTTCTAATTCTTAAGTCTTTTGAGAGTTTTGTCAAGCAGGTGTGTTTTAGGCTTTTCCCTCATTTTTATGACTTTTTAGAAAAGAAGCAAAGTGGGAAGCATGTGTTCACACCATTTTACCTGAACAGAAATACATATTTCGCTCTCTCGAATTATTCAAGGTCATTACAGTATATATTATCAAGATCTTTTTTAAATTTAAAATACTGATTTGGAAAAAAAAATGACATAGAGTAAACATTTCCTTCTAGACAGAATACTTCTGTTTTGTGTAAAATCAAAAGATCTGAGCACATTTCTCCCCTACTAAAGGCAGAAATATTATTTTTCATATGCAAGTAGAAAAATCTATCCTCTCTGAATTCAGAGAACTGGTTAAATGCATTCAAAAGTAAGAGTTATGATTAGCTGTTTTAAGATAAATAGGTAAAGTAAGCTTCTGGCCAAGTCATGAAGCATTTCTTTCCCTTTGCAAATGATTTAAAGTCCTCAAATTCTGACTGCCTCATAAAGAACAGATAGATTTTTTTTGTTGTTACTTGCTGTAGAAAAATTAGAGGTTTACTAATTGCTTTACCTACTCTTCTCACGTGGTTCTGTGATTTGAAGGGAGTTATTCAGTCCATCTAGACTGCATTTGGAACTCAGAGGATTAAAATTATGGGCAGAGGGACAGTGACCAAGCTTACTATTCTTTATGATATTTGATCTTGCAGCTGACTTAATTCCTGTTTTCATTTCTGGTGCCTAGAGCTGCACCAATATTCATTCCATATTTCTTAAAGGTTTATCAGGTAAATAAGAGAGAGAACCATTAATGGTTAACAGCACAATTGTCATATATATAGACAACTTCAAGGCAATTCTAAATTGTCTCCTTCTCCAGCTAAAACATTTCAATATGACAGAACCTTGGTCCAAATTCTGCGTGTGACTTACCGTGATTTTTAAGATCTCCAGTCTCTAAAACCTTGTGATTCTGTTTCTTTCTCAACCTAAAATGCCACCCTTACTTTTTTTTTTTTTTTTTTTTTTTTTTTTTTTGAGACGGAGTCTCGCTCTGTCGCCCAGGCTGGAGTGCAGTGGCCGGATCTCAGCTCACTGCAAGCTCCGCCTCCCGGGTTTTACGCCATTCTCCTGCCTCAGCCTCCCAAGTAGCTGGGACTACAGGCGCCCGCCATCTCGCCCGGCTAATTTTTTGTATTTTTTAAGTGGAGACGGGGTTTCACTGTGTTAGCCAGGATGGTCTCGACCTCCTGACCTCGTGATCCGCCCGCCTCGGCCTCCCAAAGTGCTGGGATTACAGGCTTGAGCCACCGCGCCCGGCCCCTTCTTTTACTTTTGAGAAGAACCTTTATCTCATTGCATTGATGAAAGAAACTTATATTTGCTTTAGATTATTACTCATAATAACTTGACCTTTCCAAAGCATCACAGCCATTCAGAACTGGCTACATTTGCAGGATTTCAAATACAATTGTGAGGACCAATGTGCAAAATTTATTAACAGTTTCAAGATGGGAACATCAGAGCATTAAACACAGCAAGCGATTGTGCACGGTAACTCACACCTGTAATACCAGCACTTTGGGAGGCCAAGGCAGACAGATCTCTTGAGTCCGAAAGTTCACGACCAGCCTGGGCAACCTGGTGAAACCCCATCTCTACTAAAAATACAAACATTAGCTGGGCATGGTGGCACATGCCTGTAACCCCAGCTACTCAGGAGGCTGAGGCAGGAGAATCACTTGAACCCAGGAGGCGGAGGTTGCAGTGAGCTGAGATTACGCCATTGTGCTCCATCCTGGGTGACAGAGCAAGACTCTGTCTCAGAAAAAAAAAAAAAAAAACCTAAGAAAGGAACCATTCTAAGCCCAGGAATCCTTGCAGTTGCATAGATCACATGACCCTGTAGGTCAGCCTGCAATTTTCTGTGGAAGGAAGACAAGTTTGATGTCCCTGCCAATGATAATTTGCTTTGGTTCAACTATTACAGTGACTAACACTTCCCCTGATCAGGGACCTTTACAATGGTAGTGGGGCATTCATTATACAGTCATTGCCTGAAATTCCACATTTCAGGTGTATCCTGAGTTAAATCACACAGCTATTACACTTTAGACAATAGTTCCTTCGACCGTGGGTAGTCAGTATTTGGTGGTGGTGACTTCAGGCGCTTTCTTCCTGCTCTGACAGTAGCTTTCAGTGGGTCAAATTCTTCAAGCCAAATTAAATGAAAACTTGAGATCTGATCCCCAAGAGAAAAAGAACTTGAATAAATATATATCTCCTATTTCTAAGCTCCTGACATTTTGTAAAGCTACTTGATTTTCCCCCATCTCACTTGTTTTTCAATTCAGTGCATCTGAGCACCTGCTCTTCATATCAGAAGGAAATGAAATCAATAGCATTTTCTTCCCCAGTGGCAGTCTTTAAACTTCCTTCTCTTTTGCCAGTAAGTCATCATTCTTCTTTAAGACGGCTGTTGTATCCAGGCATGTCCAAGATTTCCTTGACTTGTTTGTTTTGAACTTTGAACCTGATAGACACTTAGTCATTCATTTGGCTCCACCCCCACCCATAGAGCACATTATACTAACACAGTGGACTGAAATGTTTCTTAAGGGTTTATAAAAGGATGATTATGATGCCATTAAGAGAAGTAAAGGCCCTAAGGGAAGTAAAGAGCTAATATTTATTCATCATGAGTAAACATCCGATCTTAGCTATCTCAGAACAGGGCATGTATTAATACACTGAATTTTGAATAAATTGGCATCTCACTTCTGTGGTTGCCATGCTGTGAAGGGTGCTCTCCTGGGACTGCCACAAAATAAGCAGAATCCGACCCAGGCTGACCTGACTCCCCATGCAGCCCAGGAAGCTGATGAGCCTGGCATGTCAGCTCAGGCTGAGAGTTCTTCTCCCCAAGAAAGCAGAATCAAACCCAATGTGTGGAAGTTACAAAGAAAGGATTGTTCTATATAAGGAAGAGTTTAATAGTGTGGTTAAAGAAGAAATAGGCTATCCTGAAAATGCTAAACCTCTCACTGGAGCTGAGCAGCCATCTGGGAAGACTGCTGTAGAGGGGAGAGAAATAGCACGGGACTTTTTAAACTAGAATGCCTGTAGGTTTCCTTGTAAATGCTGCAATTCTGGAATTCTCTTAACTCCCAAGAGGAGGTTGGTTGATCACAATAAATACAGAGCCTGATAAAAGGAAAAATAAGTCTGTTATATGTGTATAAACCTTCTCTCCCTTTCCTTATGAGCAAAGTGAAACCAGACCCATAGGCATGTGGCCTTACGTAGGCCTGAGCCTTAAGCTGCCACCACTTGGCAGGATGTGCATCCTTTGAGGAAATTGTAAGGTTATATGGCCGTGGTTTTCTGCTTGGACAGGTAACCTAGCATAGAGGCTTTTGAATTAGAATGCCACTCCACTGTTGACCAGCTACACTACTTTACCTCCCTGTACCTTAATCACCTCATCTACAAATAATATCGACTTCACAAGATTGATGTGAGGTTGAGATAAGAAAATACATATGACTGTCTAGTACAATGAAGAGAATATATGTAAGATACGTATTCTATGACTCAATTAGTTCTGTGATTTAATTTGAAAGTCTAAGGTGAAGATGGGGGCAGAAGGGATCCCTGGAAAGGCTAACGTTCTAATAGAGTTTAACTCACCATTGCCACTTCTGATGGGTAGTCTAGTTCTGCAAGACCAAGCCTTTCAGCCTGAACTCCAGTATCAATCACAGGCTGGGAATGACTTAAGGAAACGAAGCCAGTTCCAAACCCCAACACACAGCTGTTGTACAGATTTTGTCCCATAAATGAACAATGAAATAAATGAAGTCAATCTTAAACTTCTGAATTAACTGTAAAGTGATACAAGAGCTTTCTGTTTAAGGATGAGAAGGTTCAGCCTAGTTCCTCAGTGTTTCCATACGCAAACCATCCAAAAATACAGGTATCTATCCTTATCTATTAAAAAAAGGCAGCGGGCGCAGCGGCTCACACCTGTAATCCCAGCATTTTGGGAGACCGAGGCAGGTGGATCACTTGAGGTCAGGGGTTCAAGACCAGCCTGGCCAACATGATGAAACTCCATGTCTACTAAAAATACAAAAATTCGCCAGGCGTGGCGGCGCATACCTGTAATACCAGCCACTCCGGAGGCTGAGGCAGGAGAATCACTTGAACCCAGGAGGCAGAAGTTGCAGTGAGCTGAGATTGCACCACTGCACTCCAACCTGGGTGACAGAGTGAGACTCCATCTCAAAAAAAAAAAAAAAAGAAAGAAAGAAAAGGCTATTTGTATTCAAAAGCAAAACAATGGGGTATGTCAGAGGGTACGGGGGCCGACTGAAAGAGCTCTCGATGGCTAAAATTGGAACAATTTGAGCAATAAAATAACACAGTTTTGAGTTATAACCCAAAGAATAAATATCCAAGAGGCCATACTAATATTAATATATGATTGAATAAATAAATAAATGGAGGAGAAGAGACAAAATTCCCATACAGAAGAATTCCAAATACTGTATATAGCTACTCCACCCTGAAGGAAGTGGAACACAGCACCCCATCCTTTAAGTATGGACCACACTTAGTGGCTTGCTTCCAAAAAGTACAGCCTGGAAAAGGAGGTGGGGGTACCTTTGCAGTAGAGAAGCCTGGTAAACACTACCTCAGCCAGGTAATCAAGGTAAACATCATCAAGGATAAGTCATATTAATAGTGCATAACCTTGACTTAATATGGTACTTTACCTCTGTGATCTTCCTTCCAAAAACTTACAAATACTGTGTCTAATCATGAGAAAAACATCAAGCAACCCAAACCGTGGGACATTCTGCAATATACCTGATGAGTACTCTTCAGAACTGTCGAGGTCATCAAAAACAAGAAGTCTAAGAAACCATCACTGTCTATGAGAGCCCAAGGAGATGTGACACCTAAATGTCACATGGTACCCAGAGTGGGACTCTGGGACAAAAAAAGGGCATTAAGGAAAATAAACAAAATCTGGATATAGTATGGAGGTTAGTTTTAAACAAAAAGGCGTGGGTGCTTCCTCTCTCAAAATGACATCACAGAAACCTATACCACAATCATGCATTATAGTAACACTTTGTTATAATGTAAATGTTGGGGGATTGTGTTCTAAAACTGTCTCTTGAGGTTTTACTTGAAATGATGGGAAACTCAGTATACAGCTGTGTGCAGAGAAGATGAATAAGTAATCTGCCAAATATTAATACCCTGGGTCTTTTTGCAGCTGAGTTTAACTGTGATTGATTTATTATGCAGATCACATTTTCACCTGCCATAGAATCCCAATCCATATAAAACTGAATATGTACAGTTTTGAATCTTATAGTTCAAATGTCCCAGTTTCCAGAATTTGGGGTTGGGGAAAAGAAGTTTTTCAGGCATGTGTGCCATTTTTGGATACCCGTGGTAGTTGTATCAACCTATGAATGAATCAAGGGCACTGTGGGAATAAACTACTTCCCCACATATTGTAGCTGGACTTTTTTGTGGGGACCTTTATACCATCTAATAAATGATTTCTCATAACAGATTGCAGTACCTTGCTGCCCCAACTGAGGAGTTTTCTAGAGCTTCCTTCCTTGGGTGAGAATAATAGGTGAAGGGCATTGCTATAGACAAACAGAACTCCATAAGGCTGGGTCCTTATGTAACAACTCCGTGGAAATAATCGGTATCAGATAGAGTTCTCTGCTTACAAGCAAGAGAAACTGAAGTAGCAAAGAAAATCATGAGGAAGATAAGAATTAGTTCACATAATCTAAAGAAAAAGCTAAACTACCAACCCAAGGGAAGAATATGAAATACAGCAGCTCAGAGGATTCAACCATTCATTGAAAAATTATTTATGGAGCCTCTACCCTCTCTCAGACACTGCTACAGGGTGAGAATCCAGCAGTTAGGGGAATCTGTCACTCCATGCTTTCATCAGGCTTGCTTCTAGAGAATCTCAGACCCATGGACAGCATCTTCTAGAAGACATTCTCTTTCTCTGGCAAGCCTCAGACTCATGGACATACTGGTGTTATTACTCAGCTCCTACCACTTGACATCATTCATCACACTGCCCAAGATTCAGATTTCTCTGAGAGTCTGATGAGCCTACATTGATGAGTCAAAGGCTCACCCCTATGGGGGTGAGGTACTCTGATGTGCATTCCCAATGGGACTACACAGAATACCAGAAGGATTGCTCCCCAAAAGCCCAGTGAGCTGCTCTTACCAACAGAAGAAAAGAGTACTGAGTGGGCAAAAGGTTCACTATAATTTGTATTAATAGTGTGGAGAAAGAAAAGAGAAGACTCAGATCTGGCTCAGAATTCTGGTTAAAGCCATTTATGTTTGTATAACCTTGGGCATGTTTCCACAATTTCTCTAAAAGTCCTTTTCCTCATCTATATAAAGTGGAATCATAATCCCCATACCATAGAATTGTTTTGATGTTTAAAACAAGGATCAAACTAGCTATTTAAGAACCTGTTCTGGGGCCAGGCACGGTGGCTCACACCTGTAATCCCTGCACTTTGGGAGGCCGAGGTGGGTGGATCAGTTGAGGTCAGGAGTTCGAGACCAGCCTGGCCAACATGGCAAAACCCCGTCTCTACTAAAAATACAAAAATTAGCCAAGTATAGTGGTGCATACCTGTAATCCCAGCTACTCGGGAGGCTGAGGCAGGAGAATCGCTTAAATCTGGGAGGCAGAAGTTGCAGTGATCAGCCTGAGTGAGAGAGCAAGACTCCATCTCAAAAAAAAAAAAAAAAAAAAAAAACTGTTATAATAACTGCTTAATAAAAGTTAGTTGTATTTTCACACAGTTGTGAAACATACATAGTATCTACAGATTTTCCATGCATTTCTAGCACATATTTCAATACATTCTGCTTATTTTTTTTATCCTAGCATGAAAATACTTGTAGGATGGACAGTGTGTTAGGATCCTTGCTTATTTTTTATTTATTTATTTCTTTATTTATTTTGCATCCATGGACTGTAAAGTTTTGCTTAGTAAATGTCATATCAGCCACTTCAAAATAGGCATCCTATCTCAGCTCCTAGTTATGTCTCATAAGAGACTTTTAAGAGTGAAATCTCCAAGCACTGAACCTCTCCAAGATTCTCTACTGGATTTCACTCTGCCTGTCTTGCCTGTGTCCTGCTGGGGGTTTTATTTGTAGAGGGAGGCATTGTAAGGGAGGTTATATATTTACTATCCGGCCAAACCTGGGTTAGAAACCTGTGTGTTTGGGCACAGTGTGTAGCTTCTGAGGGCCTCATGTGCTTCATGTATGCAACTGGGATGATAATACCTACCCTGATGGGTAGTTAAAACTGTAAATGAGGCCAGGCGCGGTGGCTCACACCTGTAATCCCAGCACTTTGGGAGGCCGAGGCAGGCGGATCACGAGGTCAGGAGATCGAGACCATCCTGGCTAACACGGTGAAACCCCGTCTCTACTAAAAATACAAAAAAATTAGCCGGGCATGGTGGCAGGTGCCTGTAGTCCCAGCTACTTGGGAGGCTGAGGTAGGAGAATGGCATGAACCCGGGAGGCGGAGCTTGCAATGAGCCGAGATTATGCCACTGCACTCCAACCTGGGTGACAGAGTGAGACTCTGTCTCAAAAAAAAAAAAACTATAAATGAGATTATGTATGTAAAGTGCCAGGCTCAGAGCCTCAATAAGGGGCAGCTATTACTATTATTAAGAGTGTTGGTTGTATCATCGTTTGATCGTAGGCACAGTATACTTGGAACTGTAGAATTTTTTATTGAACAGTACTAGGGGAAGAAAAAAAAAATCACAGACTCAGATTTTTAAAACAAGACTTTACCATTTATAAGACATTGCCAGAAGGTAGAAGAAAATGCTCACCAGCCCAGAGTCTAGAATCACCCTTTTTCTTAATATGTCAACACTGTGAGATATCTTCTGTACCTGAGCATATCCTCCCACCCGAGGCCCTTCCAGGAATTGCTTTATGATCTACGGGAAAGAGAGCCTTGTTCTCATAAGTAAACAAACTTCAGTGGGGAAGACTGATAATAAACATTGAAAAAAGATCAAATATACATTTGGAAACAAGGGGAATCAGTGCTTGTTCAGAAGAGCAAAAGAGAATGCGACTTTAAAAAATCTGTAATGGTTGTCCAAGTGAGTAACATTGAGGACATATTTGTTGAATTTCTAATTCATAGGACATGAAATTGTTTTAGTTGTTGAGGTTGATTTTTTCATTAAAAAAAGCCCTTACTTACCCCAACACTCTTACTTTAGAAACTGGAAAACCAGGATGCATAGAGGTGACATTACTTACTTAACATCACACAGCTAGGCAGTAGCAGAATCAAGACCAGAATCTAGTTCTTCAACTCTGAATCCAATGACTTTTCCATTGACCTGTTCTTATATGTTATAAAGGATGATGATAACTTTCTAAAATCATTGACTGATGAAATCTAAAATTGTTTAAAGGAACATGTGTTTTTCCTTAAATTGTTTCTCGCTGAAACTCTGTGCCATCTAGAATTATAGCTAGGGTTAATTACATGTTGTCAAGACCAGGCACTTTGCCAAGTCTTTTAGATGCGTATTCATTGTGTACTTGTAACAGGATTGGCCTAAGCTTTGATGATTACCACTGGGGTTTGGTTGTTCCTGGCAATTAGTAGGAAATTGTCCTACCCAAGCAATATACATGCAGTCATCTGAGATAATCTTTCCTGCAATATCAGGAAAAGTGTTGGTAAGGCAAAGTAGGTCAGGAATACCAAGATGGATGGAACTTTTGTTCATCCAAATGTGAACTTTATTCCCTCACTATATATTGTATTCCATAATGGTGTGTACTCTTTTCAGATTTCCATTTTAGAATTGAAGAAAATGGGCTGTTGCTTTTAAAAATCGTGTTCATTTAGTTGTGTTTTTTAATCTCTGTTAAGAAATTACATATAAACATATGGATGTGAGCACACCCTGTGATTTTTCTGGGGTCCCACCAGGATCTGTGACTCCCTGACTGATACCCACCTCTCCAGCATGTTGCCAGCAGCCACAGTGATTCCAATGGAAGCAGCAACTTCAATATATTATGCAAAAATTGGTTCCTAATGTTTTCCTCTTGCCTTCATGCAGTGGCATGCCACAGCCCGCATCTTCTGGCTTGCTAGAGTCAAATTTTGCAAGCCAGTTGTTAAGAACAGCCATTATTTTGTTTATTTATTTATTTATTTTATTATACTTTAACTTATGGGATACATGTGCAGAACGTGCAGATTTGTTCCATAGGTATACGTGTGCCATGGTGGTTTGCTGCACCCATCAACCAGTCATCTCCATTAGGTAATTCTCCTAATGCTGTCCCTCCCCTTGCCCCCCACTCCCCGACAGGCCCCAGTGTATGATGCTTACCTCCCTGTGCCCATATGTTCTCATTATTCAACTCCCACTTATGAGTGAGAACATGCGTTGTTTGGTTTTCTCTTCCTGTGTTAGTTTGCTGAGAATGATGGTTTCTGGCTTCATCCATGTCCCTACAAAAGACATGAACTCATCCTATTTTATGGCTACATAGTATTCCATGGTGTATATGTGCCACATTTTCTTTGTCTAGTCCATCATTGATGGACATTTCGGTTGGTTCCAATTATTTGCTATTGTAAATAGTGCTGCAATAAACATACGTGTGCGTGTGTCTTTATAGTAGAATAATTTATAATCCTTATGGTATATACCCAGTAACAGGATTGCTGGGTCAAATGGTATTTCTAGTTCTAGATCCTTGAGGAACTGCCACTCTCTCTTCCACAGTGGATGAACTAATTTCCTATGTCCTGAATGGTATTGCCTAGATTTTCTTCTAGGGTTTTAATTGTTTTAGGTCTTATGTTTAAATCTTTAATCCATCTTGAGTTAATTTTTGTGTAAGGTGTAAGGAAGGGGTCCAGTTTCAGTTTTCTGCATATGGCTAGCCGGTTTTCCCAACACCATTTGTTAAATAAGGAATCCTTTCACCATTGGTTGTTTTTGTCAGGTTTGTCAAAGATCAGACGGTTGTAGATGTGTGGTGTTCTTTCTGAGGCCTCTGTTGTGTTCCATTGGTCTATATATCTGTTTTGGTACCAATGCCATGAAGAACAGCCATTATTAACAATCAAATTATATAAACTTACAGTTCAATGAACTGTATTTTTTAAAAGGTAATAGTCAAAACTGATCTCTTCTTAATTATTCCACTACTTACCTACTATTATCTATGCTCTTGAGAAAATTTGTGTATATTTATCTACATCATGGATATACTATCTAATGGTGGGCTACTGTGCATTGCCTCCTGGCGTTCAGTGGCATCACCTTGATGTATTAACGTAGAAATATTTATTTCACAGCAGTTGAAAAGTGCTATAAATTAAGCCTAGGTTTATTGTTTTGTTGATTATCTGTTTTCTAAATTTAGAAATGCTTTGTATCTATAGCTGTGACATTGACAAAAGCACACTTATTTCTTTGAGGAAATAATCCAGTATTTGAAAATTATATTTCCCTTCAGCAAAAATGTCTCTCATGCCGTTGACAAAAGAATGAATTTCTGACTGATGTCTTTATTTTATTTTTGTCCTATTAATATAAAGGAAAATATCAACCAATACCATGTTGAAATGGAACTTCATTATTTACCAGTTGCAGTCATAGATTGGCTAAAGATACGAAACTGCAAAAATCTAGAAAAGCATTCTGTGACAATCAATTGGTTATATGGAACTTATGGCAAAAATTATTGTGTATTTTATTATTTTAAATTTTCTACTACACTTTTTTTTTTTTTTTTTTTTAGATGGGGTTTTCCCCTTTCCACCCAGGCTGGAGTGCAGTGACATGATCTCAACTCACTGTGACCTCTGCCTCCTGGGTTCCAGCAATTCTTGTGCCTCAGCCTCCCAAGTAGCTGGAACTACAGGAACGCGCCACCATGCCCAGCTGATTTTTGTATTTTTAGTAGAGATAGGGTTTCACCATGTTGGCCAGGCTGGTCTCAAACTCCTGGCCTCAAGTGATCTGCCTGTCTCAGCCTCCCAAGGCTGGGAATACAGGCCGAAGCCACCATGTCCGGCCCACATTCTTTATTAGTAAAGTTTATTTTAAAAACCTTATGTTGTCCGGGCACTTTGGGAGATCGAGGCGGGTGGATTACCTGAGGTCCGGAGTTCAAGACCAGCCTGGCCAATGTGGTGAAACCCCATCTCTACGAACAATACAAAAATTAGCCAGGTGTGGTGGTGCATGCGTGTAGTCCCAGTTACTTGGGAGGCTAAGGCAGGAGAGTCTTTTGAACCTGGGAGGCAGAGGTTGTAGTGAGCCAAGATCATACCACCACACTCCGTCCTGGGCAACACAGCAAGCAAGACTCTGTCTCAAAAATAAAAACGATTGGCCGGCGGGTGCTCAAAGCCTGTAATCCGCAGCACTTTGGAGGCGCTCGAGACGGCGCCGGATCAGCGAGAGTCAGTAGATCAAGACCATCCTGGCTAACACGGTGAAACCCGTCTCTACTAAGAAATACAAAACTTAGGCCGGGCGACTGTGCGGCGCCTGTAGTCTCCCAGCACTTGGGAGCGCGCTGAGAGAGAATGCGCGTAAAACCCCGGGAGGATGAGCTTGCAGTGAGCTGAGATCGCGCCACTGCACTCCAGCCTGGGAGGACAGAGCAAAGACTCCGTCTCAAAAAAAAATAAAAAATAAAATAAAATAAAATAAAACCTTATGTACATACATATGCACATGGGTTTTTCCTTCAAATGCTGGTTGTTAAACCTTTACTGGTACACAACTCCTTCTGAGCCAGTCAAGTCTATAACATGTGTTTCTTATATAATTATCTTCAATGATAATATTAATAACAACTAAAATGTATTGAACACAAGGAACAAATTTTGTAACAATCAACCTCACTGAATTCTCCCAGCTGCTGCAGGGACCAGGAGACAATGAGGAGGGTAAATTCAGGCACCTCCAGCATGAGCAAGAACATCTAATAGGTGCCTTCTGAGGGCAAGCAGATGGTAGACACTTGCACATATTATTGTTGACATCAACCCTGTTGTGAATAAGGAGAGTGATTTTTATCACTGTGATAGGAATAAGAACAAGCTCAGAAAGATAAAGTGACTGCCCAAGCAAGCCCCAGCTAAGTAATGCTGGTTAGAAGGGGAGACCACAAGGCAAGAACTAAAGCCTTCCAGTGCCTGCTCCTGCATCAGCTCAGACGTAATACAACAACCTCATCTGTTGCAGTGAGCTGAGATCGCACCACTGCACTCCACCCTGGGTGACAGAGCGAGATGCCATCTCAAAAAAATAAAATAAAATAAAACAAACACATTAACAAGAAAAAAATCTAAGGAGAGGCTGTAGATATGTAGATACATCAATGATAAATATTTTGAGAGCATTTTTAGTAATAGCCATTAAGAAATTTTATGTAAATAGGATTTAGACATACCTTTGAAAGGTAGGCATTATCCAAAATAACTAAAGCTTAAATTGGACTCTGAAAATGGAATATTTAGACTTTTCAAGAGTAGGTCAAAAACATGGGAAAAGGGTATATCGTTTCAGTGACAGCTTGTAAACATTAATATTTGTATTTACAGATGGCTAAGCACATTAATACATAACAAGAAATCAGGTCTTTAAACAGTGTAAAATAATGGGCAGCATGTTCATGGTTCTTAACCAAGGGCCTAATTATTTATTAGTTTACTTATATGTGCTTTCTGGAAGGTAGGATTTATTCAGTGTGACATGGTAAATGGTTACATATCTGACCTAAGTGGAATTCAGAGCTCCTGAACAGCAGCCAGGCCCCAGCCTCCTGAGCCAGAATGCTAACCCCTATAGACTCTAAACACCAGCACTAGAGCAGTTAGCACCAAGCCAGGAGGCACAGGCAGGGCCTTCAGCAGTTCCCTTTGACCCATATCTTACTCAACATTTTTTTCGGGGGCAGGGAGACAGGGTCTTGCACTGTCACCCAGGCTGGAGCGCAGTGGCATGATCTTGGCTCACTGCAACCTTCACCTCCCGGTCTCAAGCGATCCTCCCACCCCAGCTTCCCAAGTAGCTGGAACTACAGGTGCGTGCCACCATGCCTGGCTAATTTTTTGTAGAAGTGGGGTTTCGCTCTGTTGCCCAGGCCGGTTTCAAACTCCTGGACTCAAGAAATCCTCCCACCTCAGCCTCCCAAAGTGCTGGGATTACAGGTGTGAGCCACCACACTCAGCCTTAATCTTCATTCTTGCTAAGATGGATCATTCTGGTCCTCAGTCATTCTTAGAAGCATACCACACCGTTTCTAGACTGCACATCTCACTGCTTTACCATTTCTCTAAGCCAGCATTTCTTAAAGTATAGGCTCTAGAATCACCTGCTTCCGAAACAAGGTGTTTAAAATGCAGCTTCCTGTTGTCAATTCTAATGCACATTAAAGCTTGAGAACCACTATTTAAGTGATTGGAGTGTTACTAACGTCAAATTCTAACACACCTAGCCTTGATCCTTAACTTACAGAAAGGGTCAAGGTTAACTTTTATAGTATATGAAAGAACCACTGCCAGAGATTACTAAAGCTGTACCATGATTTAGAAACCAGAGCAAGCATGTCTATCCCTAAACTGCTTATGTTCCTAGTGACTTAGGACAGGTGTCCACCTGTATAACAGAGACCAGTAGCTTCTGTGACATTTTCTGATTAGTCAGATCAGAACTCTTAATTTGTTTGGTGTCAGCCTAGCCACGAATGAGAGAACTTTCCTGTCATTCTGCACCTCTTTGAAGCTCGCAAGCACAGAAAATCAATTCTGTTTATGATTTTCCAATAGCTCTGAACAGTTATAATTACAGTGTACATCTGAGAGAGCGAAGCTGCTTTTCTAATCTGTTTTCATATTATTTTTTCCAGCAGCTTCTGCAGACCTAATAGTAATGTGGGTTTTGACTGAAGGATACCACTTACATGCTGAGGGTGCTCATTTCAACCATGTGTTTTTAGCACATTGACATGGTGACAACCTGAGTAGAGTCTGAAAGCTAAAGCACGAACGCTATCTAGCATTTCCTGGTCAATAAAAAAGGTTTAAAAAAAATGTTTGCTGGATTTTACTAAAGAAGGGCCTTGCTTTTGTTCTGGGTTTTGTTTGTTAGGTTGGTTGGTTTTGAAACAGTTTTGCTGTGTCACCCAGGCTAGAGTGCGGTGGCATGATCACAGCTCACTGCAGCCTCAGCCTTGTGAGCTCAAGCAGCCCTCCCACCCCAGCCTTCCAAGTGACTGGGACTACAGGTGCGTGCCAGCATGCCCAGCTAATGTAGAGACAGGGTTTTCCATGTTGCCCAGGCTGATCTCAAACTCCTGGACTCAAACAATCCATCTGCCTTAGCCTCCCAAAGTGCTGGAATTACAGGCATGAGCCACTGCACCCAGCCAGGTCTTACTTTTTAAAGACAGAAAATGTAGTGTTTAGCAAGAAATATGCATTGTACTTTTTTTCAGCGGCCTAAAGTATAAACTTCCTAAAAGTTAAGGTGTTTATTTATGAATGCATGTCAGTGAGAAGTTCTTTTTTCCCAAGGTGGTATTATGGAGGGAAAGTCAGTGAGTCAGCCTATTTGCCGAGGCCAGCTTGTCCTTCAGGCATTTATACCACCAGTATTAGTTTGCTAAGTTGCCCTTACAAAGTACCATGAACTGGATGGCTTAAACAACAGAAATTTGTCTCACAGTTCTGGAGGCCAGGAGTTCGAGATCCAGGTGTCAACAGGGTTTTCCTTCTGAGGCTGTAAAGAAGAATCTGTTCCATGCCCCTCTGATAGCTTCTGGTGGTGTGCTGGCAGTCTTTGACATTCCTTGGCTTGTATATCTCTGCCTTTATCTTCCATGGAGCTTTCCTTGTGTGTCTGTTTCTCTGTCTATGCCCAAATTTCTCCTTTTTATAAGAACACCAGTCATACTGAAGTAGGACGCACCCTATTCCAGTATGACCTCATCTTAACTAATTACGTCTGCAACAAACTCATTCCCAGATAGAGTCACATTTAGGAATTTGGGAATGATTACAGGTGTGAGCCATTGCGCCCAGCTGAAAATTGTATATATTTAAGGTGATACATTGTAAAATGATTACCACATCAAGAAAATTAACGTATCTGCCACTTCACGTGAGTATATTTTTTGTGTTGTGAGAACCCTTAAGATCAACACTCCTAGCAAATCTCAAGTATACAATACATGATTATTAACTATGGTCATCATGCTGTGCCTCAGATCTCTGGAACTTCCTCATCTGGCATACATTTTGGCTAACCACCTCCTCACCTCCTCTTCTTTCCACCAGTAACTATCATTCTAGTTTCTGCTTTTATGAGTTCAGCTTTCTTAGAACAATTGTTCACTGTGTGAACAAATGAGTTCACACAGTGTTTGTCTTTTTGAGTCTGGCTTATTTCACTTAGCATATGTCCTCCAGGTTCATCCATGTTGTTCCGAGTGGCAGAATTTCCTTCTTTTTTAAGGATGAATACTATTCCTTTGTATATGTATACCACAGTTTTTCTTTAACCATTCATCAAATAAGGCACACTTAGGTTGTTGCCCCAACATTTTGGGAAGCTCCCTCAGTTGGTGTTCTGACCATGTCTGCTTATTTTTTGGTTTAAGCCCAGCACTTGGAATGAAGTAGGCACTCAGTATACATTTGAATGGACGATTGGTAGTTTTGTAGGGAGAAAAGCAGATACTATTTATTATGCTGACAGTTCATTATTAAAGTAAAATTTATATATAGTAAAAATGCAGAAATCTTTATAGTTCCATAAATTTTGAAAATTATGTACCCAAGTCACCATCACCCAGATCAAGATAAAGAACATTCCCCCATCCCACCAGCAAGTTCCCTTCTGCCTCTTCTTAGACATGCCCCCAAGGACATGAAAACATTATCCTTTGTTTTCTCCTGGAAGCTTTCTAGATTTAACTTTCACAGTTTGTCTGTGATTCATCTCAAATTAATTTCTGTATGTGGTATGAGTGGGGGTGTCGAAGGTTTCTGTTGTTTAACATCTATTCCTTGTTCCTTTGATGAAATCAAATAATCAAGACTTGTCTATAGAAATAGATTTGTCATTGGGAAATGGATCTCTGTATCTCTTATTCTCTTTTATAATTGAAACTTGGTTGCTGGGGATAGTTTAGAAACACAGGAAAGGGCTAATTTTCTGCAGTGATTGGATGGCTCAAAGCAATATATATGGGACATATTACTCCAGTCAGACCTACGTTCAAATCCAAATGCCACCAGAGGTCAGACAAGATAGTCTTAATACTCAAATGTACAAAATAAATAGCCAGAGACCTCACCCAACAGGGTTCTTTTTAATGAGTAAATGAAATAACATGTGTAATACAGTCATCACAGTATAAACATCACAGTCAACAATGCCTGCTAGCTTTAAACCTGTGCTTGTGTGTGTACATGTTGGGGTATGATATTGGAAAGAAAAATAAATCTCATGGAGATATGTGGTGAAAAAGGTCCCTGAACTTGGATGAGGGTTCCTCTTTGAAAAGGTTTCTCCCTCCAGCCACACACACACACACACACACACACTCCCCTCAAAGGGAGAGGGGGCCCTCTGCTCACCTCTGAGGCTGCTGGTGGCAGGAGCTCAGTCACTGCGAGTTCTCTGAGCCATCGTGGCTTCTGTCCTCACAATGAATAAACCTGGAAACACTGTTTGACTCTCTTCCTGCCTGTGGGTTGTAAGTGCTGCCCTCTGAGCTGTGCCTGCAGCAGGCTTCGTGCCTCTGGTGCTCACTTGGGGGGAGGGGAGCCATCAGTTGATACCAGAAGAGAGCCTGCTGCTGTGCTGCTCTGCTGCCTTCATTAGAAACAGGCAGTCTCCTTGTCTAAAAATAGCAAAAGTGGGAGAGTAGGGAAGAGCAGCAGCCATGCTCAGGGCTGAAAGTGAGAAAAAGGCAGAGACAAGCAGATCTCTGAAAGCCTCCTGTTTGATGGTAGGCGGCTAAGCATTCTGGGTGCAGTGACTGTGGTCAAAGCTTTTCTACTTCCCTGGGTCCACGTTGGGGGATCTTCTAGAAGTGCCCACACACTCAGCCAAGGGTTGAGCATGAAGGAGCTGCTCTGTCCTGGCAGGAGCATGAGATTTGCCACACACCGACACTATCCAGGCTGTAGCAGGAGCTCTAGCGCTAGTGCTTGAGAATTTCCACACCGTATAGTATCATCACCCACTCCCTGCCCCAACCAAAGGTGAGCTTTTTCCGCGTGGGGCACAAGGTGTTGGTTTGACCATCACTTCAGAAGCACCTGGGTCATGCTGGAATGGGCTTGCCTGTAAGCAGAGTGTGGCTCTGGTACTAAACAAGCCTTTGTAGCCATTAGGTGAGACCAGGCTGTATTTGTGGGTTTTCGCTGCAGGAACGGCTTTCCTGTCTGCATTTGTTATCAGTTAATATTCTGGTAGCTAAACTAAGAGCAGAAAAGGAATTTTTTCCAAGGTCTTATGATAAATCTGTCTGTGCAAGCAGACCTTTGTCTTGCACTATCCAAACTGATCCTCTTGCTGGTCTTGTGAGATGGGCTGGGCATCTTTCCCACCCACAGATGAGGAACCAGGAGCTCAGTGTCATAACTTGCCCAGCATTGTAACCAATAATCGAAGATGCAGAGCTTGTATTGAGGCCTCTGTCCTTTGCCTGGATGTTCTCTGAGGTTTCTTCCCCACATGACAGTTTCTGAAAGGCGAAAACCTCCTAACATGAAGCAGCCTAAAATGTGGCATGAATTTAAGCAAACGTAGGGGGAAAAAAAAGACTCCATTTAACTTTGATTTGGTAAACGGTTTTCTTTGCATGACCCAGCTATTATGACTCTGAATCCAGAGAGGGAAATATAACCCTAGCTCACTGTTGGCCAGGCAGTATATAATATTTATATAGTCACAATACTCTAAACCCTATGTGTCGAATTTCTAATTTTAGAGCCAATCTGTGGACAAAGAGGGAGCAATTTTCTTATAGCTGCAAGATAGGATATAAATATGAACAGCCCTGACAAAGTAGAGATAAAAGTTGTTTGATTTTTTTTAAGTGTGTCTAATATGAAGTGAGAGGGGAAAGCAGGGACAAAGATGAAATAATGTGGGGAGTTAAAGGATACGGTATGTGGTTGATGGAATAAAAAGGCTCACTAGGTTCGTTATTTACAGTTACAAAATAAAATATAAATAGAAACCTTGGGAGAAGACACGGGGTAGAAGAGGGTAAATGTCCTTCCTAGTGAATCAATGGATGCTGCCTTAGGTTAAGAATCTTTTATCACCTGATTAATCAAAAGACATGAAGGGAATCACCAGAAAATATTAAAAGAGAAATCCCAAAAGGGCTGCTCTGCCTTGCCCCTAGGGGAATGGCGGAGGGTGGGGGGTGCGGAGGGCAGGAGGTTGTTGCTTTTCATCAGAAGTCATCTGTGTTGTATGCTTAATTATGATGTTTATGACTTTGATTAAAACAAATTGAGGCAGTGGGAGAATGACTTTTAAAAGACAAAAACTGTGGATAGTACCATATGTTCCCTGAACAAATGCTCTCATGAGAATTAGCTATAAAACACTCATTAGGTCTGCAAACAGAAATCAGAGTGTTCCAGGCTATGAAGATTATCAATGACTGTTTTCAGTGGTCCAGCCAGGCTGATGCTGTCCAGTGAAGCCAAACTAATGTTGCTGATAACCAAAAGAATCTTCTTTTTTTTTTTGTAAATGACAAGAGGCCTGCGTGGCATCAGGGTGCCATTAATGTTCCCTCCTAGAGAGACAGCCAGGAAGAAAAATCGCTGCTCCTGCACTGCTCTCACCTGTGGGAAGTTTATGACTTGTTCAGAGAGCAGAGCACAGAGCCGGGGAAGAGCTGGCAGTTTCTGTGTTTTTACAAGGGAAGAACAGAGCTGAGTAGATTAACAGTTTCCTGTGTGGCTTGTTGCAAATTACATGCAATTAGCACTCAGATAGTCTGAATCAAGAGAATTGTGGCAAAACTTGATGGTGCAGAACCTAGGCGGGCAGCCAGACTCCTAAACCCAGTCACGTAAATTTGCTTCTATAACTGGATCTTCCCAAGCCACGAGTCTGAGAAATGGTGGGCACTCTGACCTGACCACTAGATTTTCAGGACATTCCTCCCAAGAGAGGTATCTTTGCTTGTAAGTGACCCCTAAAACAGAACCTAGGAAACTCTCAGCCAGATAAATTAGAAATTGATTCTAAATAGGCTTGTGCCCAGGAAATCAACAATACAGTAAAAATATCAGGACAAAAGCAAGAATACTTCCCAAAGTCAGAACTGAGGAGCAATGAATATTAAATTGATCAATGTCATAGACATTTACATGAAAGTCCTTTTGTTAAATGTATAGTACGGGCTGTACACAGTTTCTCACGCCTGTAGTCCCAGCTCTCAGGGAGGCTGATGTGGGTGGATCGCCCAAGGCCAGGAGTTCAAGACCAGCCTGGCCAACATGGTGAAACCCCATCTCTACTAAAACTACCAAAAAAAAAAAAATGTAGCTGGGCATGGTGGTGCGTGCCTGTAGTCCCAGCTACTTGAGAGGCTGAAGCAGGAGAATCGCTTAAGCCTGGGAGGTAGAGGTTGCAGTGAGCAGAGATTGCACCACTGCACTCAAGCCTGGGTGACAGCAAGACTCCATCTCAAAAAAAAAAAAAATTATATTACCGTTACTGCTTGGGGCATCTTCAAGAGAAGACTTTGCTGTAGACTATGGATGCATTTATTTGAATTAGATGGCTTATTCTTGCGTTATCTCCTTATTCTTTTGATAATTACATTTTGTTATTGTTTAAGCCACAGTGGACATTCACATACATATTCCTGCATACAGTTTATAGGTTCTTGAGGCCTAGGTAAGACTTTATGTCCTATGTGAAACATTTCTTAATTAGGAAAGTTACACCTGTCCCTTCAGTAGTACATGTAACCTTTACTAATCTCTCTTTGCTGAAAATAATGTCACAATGTTAAAATGAAATATTTTTAGTATCTGTTTTGGTTAAAGCCCAAAACAAAAGTAAATGTGAGACTGTAGCACTTGCAAAGGTCAAAACTGGTTTTGAATGGTGGAAAACAGCTCTACATCCCTCAGGTGACTACCCACCTCCAGCCTTTAAAAGAGGTTAGTGAGGCCAAGAAAAGAGTGGCAGTTAGAATGTGATCTTTAGAGAGAACTGTTGATCAGAGGTGTCTGTCCCCACCCAGGGACACTTGAGAGGGCTTGATAAGTGTCCTGTGGAGGATGTGGCTCATGCCTGAGATCCTGTGCTGGCAGAGCAAAGACAGTTTGCTGTTTGGAGTTAGCCTCTGCTACTCACTTCCTATCCTTCTTTTCTGTTTGTATTTTTTTTCTCTCCTTAGCACTTTTGGCCAACATAATACATATTTTAAATATTTATCTCATTGTCTGTCTTCTTTAATACTATGTAAGTTCCATGAGGCACAAACTTTTAAAATTTGATCTCTGTATTCTAGGTGCTAGGATCCATTCTAGGTGCAACGTGCATACATGGATACTCAATAACTATTTGCAGCTGCGAGCACTAGCTCATGCCTGTAACGGCAGTGCATTACAGGCCTGTGTGGCTTGTTGCAAATTATGTACAATTAGCCCTCAGACAGTCTGAATCGAGAGAACTGTGGCAAAACTTAATGGTGCAGAACATTGGCAGGCAGCCAGACTCTTAAACCCTTGGCCTTTGGGAGGATCACTTGAGCCCAGGAGTTTGACACTAGCCTTAGCAATATAGGGAGACCTCATCTCTACCAAAAAAATTTTAAAAAGAAAAGCCAGGTATGGTGGCACATGCCTGTAGTCCCAGCTACTTGGGAGACTCAGGCAGGAGGATCACTTGAGCTCAGGAGTCCGAGGCTACAGCAAGCCAAGATTGCAACACTGCACTCCAGCCTGGATGACAGAGCCAGACCCTGCCTCTAAAAAATACAAATTAAATAACTAAATATTTGCGTCCTACATTCATTACCATAAATCACTCCAACAACCCTACTTGTTCTGTATTATTATTCTCATTTTACATGTGGGAAACTGGAGCTCTTACTCAGAAGGGTTAAGAAACTTATCCAATATCACCCACAACTAAGTCGAAGAGCCAGAATTGAAAGTCAGATTCATCTGATTCCAAAGCTTATGCTCTGCCTGTTAATGCTTTCTCAGCTCAGGTGTCTGTTTCCTGAAAATGTATTCTCATCTTTTTTGGGTGCTAGATAATATCTAATCTAAGAGTTTTAGGTAAGTAACATGCCATTCTGTGCTCTGGTCTCACTTGGTAGATCCTGCATAATGAAGATAACAAATAGAAAGATTAATTGGTTATGCAGCTTACACTCAATACCAAGAAAATAATAATTTCAGATTATTCCACATACATTTAAGGGTACTTTACTATATAAATGCCTGATTATTCATTTAGGGCTGTATATTTACCCAAATTCTTTTATATGTGTAATTTCATTTAAATATTAAATTGTTGGAAGCTTAAGTAGCTTTATTATCATTGTTCAATATTAATATCCATTGTTTTAAATATGTTGTTTTGGAAAGCATATTTTGCTTACTTACTTTTCCTCAAAACTTCCTGTTCGTTGTTACGCTTCCCAAGAGAACAAAGTTCTCCACAGCTCACACCAAACATCATATACCATATTTGTTTTTGTGGGTATTCTATAATTATTTTGCAAGCTCCTAGGCAGGCACATTTGCCTGCACTACCTTGGTTTCTGCAATGCTTTCTTACAGCAGCAATGACTGTAAAAAAGGGTAGTTAATTGGAAAACAGAGTTCAGATCCTAACTCTGTTCAGCAACCATGTAACCCAGGCAAGCCGCTGCACCTCCCTGGGCCTCACCCTGGAAGTAGAGATGTTGGGCAGACACACGGGGAGGGGTGGTGCGCATGAGTGTAACAGGCTGGATAGGACACTCAAGAGCGAGGTGGGGACCCTGCAGCAATGCAGAGGACATGCTTGGTCTAAGGAAGGCAGCTGCAATCTCACTGCTACTCAGAAATGTAGGCTTACAGTTGGCCGCTCTTCTCATTTCTGAAAAGAAACTGGGTTTTTGTGGGAATTTCATTTTCTTTAATTTGGCAGTAATTTAAACTAAAACAAATCTCTTCTTTTTTTTTTTTTTTTTTTTTGAGACAGAGTCTCACTCTTGTCGCCCAGGCTGGAGTGCAATGGCACGATCTCAGCTCACTGCAACCTCTGTCCTCTGGATTCAAGCAATTCTCCTGCCTCAGCCTCGCGAGTAGCTGGGCTTACAGGCACCCACCACCACACCTGGCTAATTTTTGTATTTTCTAGTAGAGACAGGGTTTCCACCATGTTGGCCAGGCTGGTCTTGAATTCCTGACCTCAGGTGATCCACCTGCCTCGGCCTCCCAAAGTGCTGGGATTACAGGCATGAGCCACCACACCTGGCCAACAGATCTCTTCTTCAAAACAGTTCTTCCAGCCAGACTGGGTTTGTGGGCCAGCAGTGTGTAACCTCTGGGCAGGACATCCCCAGGATGAAGGTGCTCTGGCCCATGCCTGTGCTATACCAGCATGTGCCCTGGGACATTGCAGATGGCTCCCCCAGCCTCCACAGGCCTGCCCTCAGTCTCTTCACCAGAGAACTTGAAATCTCAGAACCCAGCTCTCTGTCATGTCATTGAGCCAGATACATGAGTCTGCTTTTCTGTCTCCATTGATTTGTCTCTTCTTACACATTTTGCATAAATGAAATTATGTAATATGTGGTCCTCTATGACTGGCATCTTTCACTTGGCATAATGTTTTCAAGGTTTCCTCATGTTGTTGCATATATCAGCGCTTTATTCTTTTTATTACTGAATAATACTCCGTTTTATGAATTATTTGTGCATTCATCAATTGGTGGATCTTTGAGTTGTTTCCACTTTCTGGCTACTTAATGAATAATGCTACTGCAAATACTCATATACAAGCTTGTGTGTGGACATGTTTTCATTTTTCTTGGATATATATGTGGGAGTGGAATTGGTGTATCATATTGCTTTGAGGACACCCCAAACAGTTTTCTGAAGTAGCTGCACCATTTTATCGAATACATTCCCATCAGCAGTGTATGAGGGCTTCGGTTGCTCTACCTCCTCTCCAACAAGTTTTATTTTCCTGATTTTCTATGATAACTATCCCAGTAGCTGTGAAAGTGGTATCTCACTGTAGTTTTGATTTGCATTTTCCTTATGACTAAGGATATTAAGCATCTTTTTATATGCATATTGGCCATTCATGTCTTCTTTGGAGACCTCTCCAGATTCTTTGCTCATTTTTAAATTGGGTTATTTGCCTTTTATTGCTAAGTTATAAGAGTTCTTTATATAATCTGGATACACGTCTCGATGAGCCTCATTTTTGTCCCTCAAATTTAATGATATTCAAAATATTCTACTTACTAAGATAGGAAACTTCTAATATGTGTGAAAAAGTATAAATAACAAAGTTTAAAAAAAAGAAAGATGCCCATTTGATTTTATCAAATTTTGACCTTATGATACTAAGTAAATCTGATATTTCTTTTTTCTGTAATCATACTATATTTTAGCTAAAATAATTGATAAATGTACCTGTCAAGTCTCAAATAATATTCTGATTAATTTTTGTATTTTAATTTTGTCTTAACCATGCCAGTGGCTTACTCATAGCTTCCAAAGATAAAAGGTAAATTTTAGATTGAAAAATACTGTCAAAATGGGTGGGTTTGCCTCTAGGGAGGAGAATACTGGATCACATGAGGGCAGGAGAAAGAGAATTACTTTCTGCTATCTATTACACTTATATGCATGGAGCATCATTTAAAAAAAATAAATTTTGGAGCCTGGGCACTGTGGCTCACACTTGTAATCCCAGCACTTTGGGAGGCTGGGGCGGGTGGATCACCTGAGGTCAGGAGTTCAAGACCAGCCTGGCCAACATGGCAAAACCCTGTCTCTATTAAAATATGAAAATTATCCAGGCAGGGTGGCATGCACCTGTAATCTCAGCTACTCGGGAGGCTGAGAAAGGAGAATCGCTTGAACCCAGGAGGCAGAGATTGCAGTGAACCGAGATCGCGCCATTGCACTCCAGCTTGGGTGACGCGAGTGAAACTTTCTCAAAACATTAATTAATTAATTTTGGGATCAGACACGGTGGCTCATGCCTATAATCCCAGCGCTTTGGGAGGCCGAGGCGGGTGGATCATTTGAGGCCAGGAATTCGAGACCATCCTGGCCAACAGTAAAACTCGGTCTCTACTAAAAATATAAAAATTAGCCAGGCATGGTGGCAGGTGCCTATAATCCCAGCTGCTCAGGAGTCTGAGGCAGTAGAATCACTTGAACCTGGGAGGCGGAGGGTGCAGTGAGCCAAGATCGTGCCATAGCACTCCAGCCTGGGCAACAGAGCGAGACTCCATCTCAAAATAAATAAATAATAAAACATAAATTTTTGGCAAAATTTAAATGTGGACTATTGTAGTAGTCCGTTTTCACACTGCTGATAAAGACATACCCAAGACTGGGAAGAAAAATAGGTTTTATGGACTCATAGTTCCATGTGGCTGGGGAGGCCTCACAATCATGGCGGAAGGCTAAAGGCACTTCTCATATGGCAGTGGCAAGGAAGAATGCGAGAGAAGCAAAAGCAGAAACCCCTTATAAAACATCATATCTCATGAGACTTATTCACTACCATGAAAACAACATGGGGGAAATTGCCCCCATGATTTAATTATCTCCCACCAGGTCCCTCCCCCAACACATGGGGATTATGAGAGTACAATTCAAGATGAGATTTGGATGGGAGGAACACAGACCCAAACCATATCAACTATAGATTAGATCATGGTATTATATCATTAATTATATATCATGGATATATAATTCCATGATATCATGGAATTATCAAAATCATTTCCTGATTTTGATAATTGTACTGTATTATATAAAAGGATGTCCTTGTTTTTAGGAAATTCACACTGATAGGCTTACGGGTAAAGGAATGACTTGTATGCAATTTAGTCTCCCCAAACGGTTCAGGAAAAAATGCTTATGGGTATTTATAAATAAATAATGACAAAGCAAATATGGTCAAATGATAGAAAGGGTACCCTGGACTTTTCAGCATTCCTTCCCTTTTTCTGTGAGGTTAAAGTTATTTCAAAATTAAACTTTAAAAAAAAATAAAATTTAAAAAGAAAAAGACTTCCAGACATATTCTTTTATATATAAGAGCTTCCAGAAATATCTTTTATATATTTCAAATACCATATGAATATTATATATAATATTGTATTAATGTATTATATATTATTATCTATAATTAATATATTAATGATTCATGATATATTAATACATTTGATACATTAGGAAGAAAATAAAAATCATAAATAAAACTCGAGAATGAAAAAACCTAGTTTTTGCAGGGGGGACCTTTTTTTTTATGAGATGGAGTCTCACTCTGTCACCCAGTCTGGAGTGCAGTGGCACAATCTTGACTCACTGCAACCTCTGCCTCCCGGATTCAAGTGCTTCTCCTGCCTCAGCCTCCCGAGTAGCTGGGATTGCAGGCGTGTGCCACTACTCCCAGCTAATATTTTGTATTTTTAGTAGTGATGAGTTTTCACCATATTGGCCAGGCCGCTCTCGAACTCCTGACCTTATGATCTGCCCACCTTGGCCTCCCAAAGTGCTGGGATTAGAGGCGTGAGCCACCGCACCCAGCCTCTTTATGACTTTTGTGATCAGGAAAAATACAAGTGAACCTTACCTCTTAAGATCCACACAATTTGCTGCATGTGGTGGCTCATGCCTGTAGTCCCAGCATTTTGGGAGGCCAAGGTGGGCGAATCATGAGGTCAGGAGTTTGAGAGCAGCCTGGCCAACATGGTGAAACCCCGTCTCTACTAAAAATACAAAAATTAGCCATGCATGGTGGTGCACACCTGTGATCCCAGCTACTCAGGAGCCTGAGGGAAGAGAATCACTGGAACCCAGGAGGTGGAGACTGCAGTATTGCAGTGAGCTGAGATCACGCCACTGCACTCCAGCTTGGGCGACAGAGCAAGACTCAGTCTCAAAAAAACAAAGTAAAGAAGAAAAGGAGGCCGGGCGCGGTGGCTCAAGCCTGTAATCCCAGCACTTTGGGAGGCCGAGACGGGCGGATCACGAGGTCAGGAGATCGAGACCATCCTGGCTAACACGGTGAAACCCCGTCTCTACTAAAATACAAAAAACTAGCCGGGCGAGGTGGCCGCGCCTGTAGTCCCAGCTACTCGGGAGGCTGAGGCGGGAGAATGGCGTAAACCCAGGAGGCGGAGCTTGCAATAAGCTAAGATCTGGCCACTGCACTCCAGCCTGGGTGACAGAGCGAGACTCCGTCTCAAAAAAAAAAAAAAGAAGAAGAAAAGGACCAGTTACTTCAACAGTTTCAACAGTTAACACTGGTTATATCACAACAAAACAAGGGTGGTTTCTCCTCGGTTGGCGCTCCAATATACTGTCTACCTGCATTCCTTTGGCTTTTGGTATTGTCGTAGTTACTAAGGGTGCGCTCCAGCTGTCCTCGCAGAGGACATAACACAATGCTCTGTGTTTATGTGGTTCATTGTTACTCCAAGTGTGGTCCTTGAACCATCAGCGTGAGCATCACCTGGGAACTTGTCAGAAATGCAAATCCATGGGCTCTATGCCAGATTCTGACTCAGAAGCTTTGTGAGAGGGATCCAAGAAATTGCATTCTAACCAGCCCTCCAGGGGATTCTGAGGCACATGTAAGTTTGAGAACCACTGATGTAATTGAAAAGGAAAAAAAAAAAAAAAAAAAGAGGAAAAAGAGGAAAAAAAAAGATAAATCATCAGTGCTAATGATGCCCAAGGTTATCATTTGTAAACTAGGATAGTATAAATACTGTAAATTGAAGCAGCAAGAACCAATCATTCGAAGTCAAAGATAACTAATGAGCCCCTAGATTCACATCCTCCCAGCACTCACAAGGCATGGGGCCCACAAATCCCCTCTCCAAAATGCAGTGAGGTATCTCATGTGCTGCTAGAGAGAGAAAATGCACTTCTAGTAAAACCGAATACTTTTTTTTTTTTTGAGACAGAGTCTCACTCCGTCACCAGGCTGGAGTGCAGTGGTGCGATCTCAGCTCACTGCAACCTCCGCCTCCTGAGTTCCAGCGATTCTTCTGCCTCAGCCTCCTGAATAGCTGGGACTATAGGTGCATGCCACCACACCCAGTTAATTTTTGTATTTTTAGTAGAGACAGGGTTTCACCATGTTGGCCAGGATGGTCTTGATCTCTTGACCTCATGATCTGCCTGCCTCAGCCTCCCAAAGTCCTGGGATTACAGGCGTGAGCCACCACGTCTGGCCTAAAACCGAATTCTTTAAACTCAAGTGACCATGTCTCCAGGTATAACCATATTTCCTTCAAATTCTCAAAAGTTTTCATCCCCAAAAGCTGCCCTCTTTAGCCACAACTTTGGAGGTGTCTTTAGATTTTGTTCCGGGGCCCTCATGCTCATCATTCATCTTTATTTTTCCAGCAAAGGGTTACCTTCCAGTTCAACATTTACCTTGGAAGAGGGGACCATCTACTTGACCACTGAACCCAACACTCTGGAAGTGCAGGATGACAATGCTTCTGTGCTTGATGTCTATTTAGTAAGTAATTTTTTAGTTTCCTCTCCTCCCCTTCTGGTTCGCAAATGGATCCAGGCCATGGCTTACACAAGAACAAGTTCAATAAAACCAGGCATGCTTGGGTTTTAAAAGAAATGATGGCACCCTGTCACTTCTGCAAATGGTGCTTCTTTTCACAAGAATGTTTTCCTATAGTTTATTACACAAAAGAATATCTAGTCAATATGAAATCACCATGTATAACAAGAGAACGAATCCTCTAATGTTGAGGCAAAGTAGGGCTCCTTAGTGTTATTCCCAACCAGGTAATGTTTTCCTTTGACTCAGTCGCTCTCCCTGATGTTTGAATCTTCTGCGTTTTGGCATTGCTCCCTTGGTAAGTTAGTAGGCCACGAGGCACAGAACTCATGGGAAGAACCCAAATTCAGCGCCGGAGAATCTTGGCTGATTCTCTCCTCATTTGTCACCAACCAGCTTTTGATTTGGGCAGGAACCTTTCTGACTGCCTAAGGAGGGAAATAATGCCTGCCCTGCCTACCTTACAAGGCTGCTCTGAGGATCATGAGTGACCCATTAGTGCCTGACAGATTACCTGTATCAGCTTAATCAAACTGTTAGATGCCTGGAAAGATACCCTGATGGGCTACAGTGTAAAAGAGCATTTTCTGTGCCAAGTGCATCTCGCATATATGCTACATCTTTGTGCACCTGCACAATTTTTTTTTTTTTTTTTTTTTTTTTTTTTTTTTTTTTTTTTTTTAAAGGAGGGTTTTTTTTTTTTTTTTTTTTTTTTTTTTTTGCTGAGACGGAGTTTTGCTCTTACTGCCCAGGCTGGAGGGCAATGGTGCAATCTCGGCTCACTGCAACCTCCGCCTCCCAGGTTCAAGTGATTCTCCTGCCTCAGCCTCCCTAGTAGCTGGGATTACAGGCATGTGCCACCACGCCCAGCTAATTTTGTATTTTTAGTAGAGACGGGGTTTCTCCATGTTGGTCAGGCTGGTCTCGAACTCCTGACCTCAGGTAATCTGCCCACCTCGGCCTCCCAAAGTGCTGGGATTACAGGCACGAGCCACCGCGCCCGACCTACCTGCACAAAATTACATACAACAGGGTAAGTGTTCTTTTGGAATTTTCTGGGGTTTTCTAAGTTTTGCTAAACATGAGCCAATATTCTGTGTCACTCCTGGTGTACAAGTGCAACTTCAGGAATCAGCACTGAGTGGTGCATGTCTCACAGCAGCTCCTTGAGCCTCTTTGAGCCTGCATTTTATGCTTTTCCATATCCCTGACCTAGCACTGTAGTTCCTCACAAGTGCTCAGCAGGGCGTCAGTCACATAAGATGCTACTCCCGGCTCTTCTGGAGTAGTATCCAAAGTCCTGGCCAGGCACGGTGGCTCATGCCTCTAATCTCAGCACTTTGGGAGGCTGAGGCAGGCAAATCACTTGAGGTCAAGAGTTCGAGACCAGCCTGACCAAGATGGTGAAACCCCGTCTCTACTAAAAATAGGAAAATTAGGTGGGCATGGTGGTGCATGTCTGTAGTCCCAGCTACTTAGGAGGCTGAGGCAGGAGAATCACTTGAACCTGGGAGGTGGAGGTTGCAACGAGCCGAGATCATGCTACTGCATTCCCACCTGGGTAACAGAGCGAGAGCCTGTCTCAAAAAAAAAAAAAGTCCTCCAGGCCCTTCGTGGTCTAGTCTTCCCTGCCTCTACAACCTGCCCCTCCCTGGGTCTCCCTCTTCCTTGCTGATGCTATTCTAGCCACGCTGGCCTCCTTGGTGTTCCTCCCACAGACCAAGCACACCTCTGCCTCAGGACTTTTGTGTTTGCCATTGCTGTCTGTGTGTTCTTTTCCACCTGTCTCATGCTCCCTCACTTCCTTCAGGTCTCAGCCCACGTGCCTCTTTTTCAGACAGGCTTTTCTTGAAGCCCTGCTGCCACCACCACCACATAAAACGGCAGGTCCCCACCAACCGTTGTAAAATATTTTTTATCTGAATATCCCAGTTTTGCATGAACAGATGTTTTGCACTGAGCAATGCTCCTCCCTACCATTGCCCCTGCTTTAAAAAAAATAAGGTTGTAGCAGATCACAAAATCCTTACAGAAAAGTTGGTCCACTCCCAACCAAGAAAATAGGGAATTAAATAGAGAAAAAAATACATTTTTGGTCCCATGTTGGATTCATCAGGAAAGCTTTTCAGAAAGAAACTAAGTAAAATCTCATCTTCATGAGCTGAGGATTCATACCACTTTTATGTATCTTTACAAAAACTAGATTTTCACCTATCATGGAGGTGCAATATTCCTGAGTGAGCCAAAACTCAAATTCAGCTCCATATGTTGTCCTGCCTAAACTTGAACCCAGGAGCACCCTGTTGTTGTTACTGACCATAAATATAAGTCTCACCTCCATCTCATTGGAATCATGTGTCTTACAAGAGTGAGAGAAGGATGCAGAAAGGAAGGAATGAGGGGGTTTTGTTGAGAATATTTTTTGTAAAATTCTTTCACTGTTTTTTCCTGATTTTCTTTTTTTTTTTTTTTTTTTTNCCAAAACTCAAATTCAGCTCCATATGTTGTCCTGCCTAAACTTGAACCCAGGAGCACCCTGTTGTTGTTACTGACCATAAATATAAGTCTCACCTCCATCTCATTGGAATCATGTGTCTTACAAGAGTGAGAGAAGGATGCAGAAAGGAAGGAATGAGGGGTTTTGTTGAGAATATTTTTTGTAAAATTCTTTCACTGTTTTTTCCTGATTTTCTTTTTTTTTTTTTTTTTTTTGGAAACAGAATTTCGCTCTTGTCGCCCAAGCTGGAGTGCAGTGGCATGATCTCGGCTCACTGCAACCTCCACCTCCCAGGGTCAAGCAATTCTCCTACCTCAGCCTCCCAAGTAGCTGGGATTACGGGCACCTGCCACCACGCCCAGCTAATTTTTGTATTTTTAGTAGAGACGGGGTTTCGCCATGTTGGTCAGGCTGATCTCGAACTCCTGACTTGAGGTGATCTGCCTGCCTCGGCCTCCCAAAGTGCTGGGATTACAGGCGTGAGCCACTGTGCCCGGCCTCCTGATTATTTGTTAATGTTCTAATATAGTAGTTCTCAGACCTTTTGATCTCAGGTCCCCTTTAAACTCTTAAAAATTATTGAGAATTCTGAAGAGTGTTTTGGTATCTAGGTTGTATTTATCAATATTTTGTGCTTTCAAAACTAAAACAGAATGTTTTTGTTTTTTGAGACAAGGTCTTGCTCTGTTGCTTGGGCTGGAGTGCAGTGGTGTGATCTCGGCTCACTGCAATGTCTGTTTCCCAGGTTCAAATGATTCTTGTGCCTCACAACCTTCTGAGTAGCTAGGACTACAGGTGCATGCCACCACACCTGGCTAATTTTCGTGTTTTTTTGTAGAGATGGGGTTTTACCATATTGCCCAAGCTGGTCTCAAACTCCCGGACTCACGCAGTCTGCCCACCTCGGCCTCCCAAAGTGCTGAGATTACAGGAGTGAGCCACTGCACCTAGCCAAAATTATTTAAATATTCATTAATTTAAAATAGTAATCTATTATATGTTAAATAATGTTTTTATGAATATTATTATATTTTCCAAAACAAAATAAATTTTGGCATTCTTTCATATTTCTGCAAATCCCTAATGTCTGGCTTAATGGAAGAAAAAAGATTCTCACATCTGTTTCTGTATCCATCTTCTTGATATATATAACACATCATTTCATTTCTAGAAAGCTCCATTGTACATCCATGAAGGGAATGAGAATAAAAAGGCAAATGACATCTTGGTATTATCAAGAAAATAGTTTGACCTCATGGACCCCCAGAAATGATCCCTACAGAGTTTTTCTCATATTTTAACTTTGTCTCTTCACTTGTTGCAAAACCAAATGATACATACATTAATTAGAGAGAAATAGGTACCTGGTCTCTGCCTCTCATTAATCGTTGACCTTGAATTCAGTCACCCTCTTTGGGCCTCAGTTTTCTTATCTATAAAATGAATTATTAAATCAGATTCATTCTAAATTACAAAGAGCTATAGAAATAAGATTTTCCAAGGTGGGAAGATTGCTTGAGGCCAGGAGTTCAAGACCAGCCCAGGCAACACAGTAATACCTCATCTCTACAAAAATTAAAAAAAAAAAAAACGTAGCCAGGCTTGGTGGTGCATGCCTGTAGTCCCAGCTACTTGTGAGGCTGAGGCTGGAGGATCCCTTGGGCCCAGGAATCTGAGGTTGCAGTGAGCCATGATCTCACCACTGCACCCCAACCTAGGCAATGGAGTTAGACATTGTCTCTAAAAATATAGAAAGAAAAGAAAAGAGGGAGGGTGGAAGGGAGAGAGAGAGAAAGAAAAAAAGAAAAGAAAGAAAGAAGAAAAGAAAGGTTTCCAAAGTAGCTACTGTAATTTCTCCAAATTTTGCTGTTTAATCACCTCCTATACCATAAACTTCCACATTCTTTAAACTTAAATTTTATGGCAGTACATCTAGAAAGTCCTGCACCATTAACTTGTAATTCCAGAATGTTTTTTCATGCTGGAAATTTTTATTTTTTGTTTTGCGTGCTCTTCCAGATCAGAAAGGGTACAGCTCATTGCCCTCCCTTCAGTATTTTCATTTGCATCTGCATTATGAAAAAGCAAATGGAGGCCGGGCACAGTGGCTCATGCTGTAATCCCAGCACTTTGGGAGGCCGAGGCGGGCAGATCACCTGAGTTCGAGAGTTTGAGACCAGCCTGACCAACATGGAGAAACCCCATCTTTACTAAAACTACAAAATTAGCCAGATGTGGTGGTGCATTCCTGTAATCCCAGCTACTCAGGAGGCTGAGGCAGGAGAATGGCTTGAACCCAGGAGGCAGAGGTTGCGGTCAGCTGAAATGGCGCCATTACACTCCAACCTGGGCAACGAGAACAAAGTTCCATCTCACAAAAAAAAAAAAAAAGAAAGAAAATGGAAAAGGAAAGCACAAGAAAGGAAAACCAATCTTGCCTTTGCATTGTCTCTTTTTTCCTTTTGACATAATTTGAATGCTCTGAATCACAACCATCTTTATCTGAAGGGCAGTTGGAAGCTTCTCTGGTGACCTCTTATTCAGTGTTGTCACCAAACATGGTCAGGTTTCTCTTGTAGTGCTTCTTCTCCTTTAACATAGCATTTCTCTATTAGTAGTTGTAGCCTAATCCTCTAGTGCTTTTATTTATACAGTAATGTATACCATTTACCTTTGTGTAAAAATACATAGGCTTAAACCCAAATGATGTATGCCCACCAGATAGCATATGAAATATCCTTTTAAGGATCCATCCACACATTATGTGTGTGTACATTAGGCTAGCTTTCCTGCTTTTTCCTGTGACTCAACATGAAATTAAAAAGGATCGGTGAGCTGAGAAGGCAGCTAATTGTTCCATCATCCTTATTGAGACATTTAGTTCAGATTTTATGTACCTAGTTATTCTGCATGGCTTTTTAAAGGCCGTTCACCTTCACACTGTAGAGTTCCAAGCTATTTGACTCATTTTCAAATATTCAAATCAAGGGAGGTGTTTCCTAAGATGATTTTATCCAGTGACCAAAGATGTGTTTTTCATTGAATTTTGAGTTGATGACACACATTGGGGTATTTAAAAGAATACACAGAGATGAGCAGGCTGTATTGATTTAAAATGGGCAATCATGCAGTCTTCATAATAGAGCCAGATTCTACTTTGTAAATAGTCCCAGATATTCTAAGGCACCGGATGCTGTCACAGTGGCTGTTATTTCCGTTTCTAAGGCGGCTTCTTTGCCTGATGTAGAATGCAATTTGGTTTTCATGGAAAGGGGAACAACCAACAAAAAGGCATTTCTGCTGAAAAGTGTATTGGGAGAGAATATCCTTTTATGACTAGCTAGGAATGGCTGGGTAAGTGGGAGATAATGGGATTGCTTTTTTAATAACATGGAAGTTTGAAAGATGGCTGCCACAAAACAGTGACTTCCTTGCTTCTACTATTCAGACCCAAGGTTATGCCCTTACACTTTCCATATTAACATCCTCTCAATAACATGTACTTTCATCCAGTTCCGCTTCTCTACAAAATGGCTGTTTGAAATACAAAAATAGCTGTGAGCGAAGGAAAAGAAACAGTTAAGCCGTTTTTTAGCCATGCCAGTATTGGAGATTAGCGCTCTGATGGGCAGCTGTTGGACAGCTTGATTATTTAATGTGTTTTCAGGGTAGTTAATAATACTCTTTGATCACGGGAAGAAGGGTGGCAGGGAAGTGAAAATGATTGAATTAACAGCTTATCATACTATTATGTATGGAAAAAGCGTGAGAAAGAGAAGAAAAACACTTTAAATTAGGTCACGGGGTCTTAGACAATTCAGTGGAACTTTTTTGGCAAAAGAAACTGCGTTTCTGGATTTGAATCTCTCGTCATTGAGGTTAATGACTTATATCGAGTCTCTTTAATCATTCCTTGTTGGAGCCAGTATCGGCTGCTAGTATCGGCTGCTGCAAGGGGTGTTTTATTGAAACAGCAGCATTTCTTATTGCTTCTCAGGAGAGAGCTCGATCCCCTACCAACCAAAGATGCTGCTCGGGTTTTTGGTAGATTTTAGTGAGAGCAGAGTAGGAAGGAGAAAGGACTAACGCTGCGTTTGGTGTAGAAGGCATTTGATCAGAAGCCTCTTTCCTTCTGCCACGTGATCACGTTGTTGAGAAATGAAGAGATTTGGGAAAGGACAAATTAGGGCCCTTGTTTATTTCCAGAAATGCTTGGCCCCTAAGTTATTGACAAATAATATTTCTAAGACATGTGGAAGAGCTGAGTAAATGGACCTCCCATTGCCCGAGGCTCACAGCATCTTCAAGTTATTCCCATTCTTGAAATAAAAGTGACGCAAGCTTCAAATTAATGAGGCAACCTGTCAGACTAGATTAGGAGGTCACCCATAGGATTTTTTTAAAAAACAAACAGCATTAAACTGCTGTTTAAGGATTAGAGTAGGGAATTCGAGGTGGAGTTATAAAGGCATACTGGCTTTCCAGTTAAATTAGGCTCAGAGTTAGCAATTGAATGACAGTTTGCAGGACTGTGGTAGCTTTTTTTTTTTTTTTTTCCTGTTAGGTCCTAGCTTTACAGTGAATCTTGACTTGCAGGCTAGCTTGATTTCTACTTTCTTTTTTCTTTTTTCTTTTTTTTTCAGACAGGATACCTCTGTCACCCAGGGGTAAGTGCAGTGGTGCAATCTTGGCTCACTGCAACCTCTGCCTTCCAGATTCAAGTGACTCTGCTGCCTCAGGCTCCCAAGTAGCTGGGACTACAGACTCATACCACCACGCCCGGCTAATTTTTATATTTTTTTGTAGAGATGAGGTTTCCCCATGTTGGCCAGGCTGACCTCAAATTCGACCTCAAGTGATCCGCCCACCTCGGCCTCCCAAATTGGGATTACAGGCATGAGCCACTGCACCTGGCCGATTTCCACTTTCTTAAAAGCTAGTTCTGCTCTTCAATTTGCCTGGGTCTCATATTATAAATCCAGGCGTGAGTTGCCGCTCATTTTCATTCTTTGCCCCTAAGACTGGCCTCTCTTCCCTTATCCCTCTAGACTCTTCCTGTTGCTTCTCTTTGTGGTTTCTATTTTTGTCTTCCTTGTCAGAGAAAGCCAGTGTTTGCCGGTCTCTGGAGACTTTCCAAGTCTTGGGAATAGTGTTTGAGGAAGAACAGCCTCTAATGGTGTGAACTTGGGGTCTGCGAGGCCCTGAGCCTGCAGGAAACAAACAGCAGACTTAGAACCAGATTAGAACAAACAAGAACTTTTGGGAAAACAAGTTTAGATCGCACCCATGGACCTAGTAAACAGGACTGCCCATATTCACGCCACTTCCCTCCTGGGCTCTGAGGGGGAATGGGAAAATGCTTAAGGACTGTTCGTTTTACAAAAAATAAAGCCCCCCAAGTGTGAAGAAGGGCATGAATAGGAGTAGGCAGCTGAGGGCCTGGCTTCCCGTTGGTCTGCTTCTGCCTATGCTGGTTTCCAAGGGCTGCTATCACAAATGACCACAGACAGAAATGGATTGCCCCACAGTTCTAGAGGCCAGATGTCCGAAATCAAGGTGTCAGTAGTGCCACAGTTCTTCTGAAGGCTCCAGGGGAGGATCCTTCCCTCCCTCTTTCAGCCTCTGGTGGCTCCACCTGTCCCTTGGTCCTTTGATCTGTGTCACTCTGGTCTCTGCCACCATGTTCACATGGCCTTCTCCCCTATGACGCTCTGTGCCTCTGTGTGGCCTCTCTTCTTATAAGGATGTCAGTCGTTGGATTTAGGGTTCACCGTAATCCAGTATGACCTCATCTTAACTAATTACATCTGCAAAGACCCTATTTCCAAATAAGGTTACAGTCTGAGGCTCCAAGTGGATAAGAGTATTGGGGGTACACAATTCAGCCCACCCCTCTACCTTACCAAGGGACCTGTGAATTAACTGCTCCTTACCATACATAGCCTCATTTTCCTGTTCACTTCTCTTCTCCCTGGCTAAGTCACTGTGAGGTTGGGTAGATGTTTCCAAATTAGTTTGTATTCCTCACAAAGAGGTATCAGGTAAATGACTCTATGAGCAGAGTCAATTACCTGTTGGGGACTGAGGCATTGGTCTTTTTTAAAGCTCTATATACATCCAGGGCTGAGATCCGCTGACCTTGTTGACAGGGTCCTTCAGCTCTGAGCATCCTGGAATTCTTGTATGCTAATGTAAGGGGGAACTGTGTGACTTCCCTGGCAAGACAGCTGGCCCATTACACGTGCCTCTAATGTAGAAGCAAAGCCTAGGAAGCTCCTACACCCTCAAGTTTATGAGCTGGGCTTGTTTTGCCATTGAGTTCCTGCTTTCGGCAAGCCCTCTACTGCCACCTACTGGTAATCAAGGCGGGGAAGGCGTGATGGAGCCCCTTGAGTTGAAACGGAATGAAGAGCAAGTGTGAATAGAGTTCGCACTCCATGTACTTTATTGTAGCCTCGCAGTGTTGTACGTGGAAGCTCAGCAGAGGGGGTATGTCCTTCAGACGTCAAAGGCAGCTCACTCTGACAGGCCCAGCTCCACCACCTTTGAAGCTGGACTGGAGGCTACAATTACAATGTGGCACAAAAATGAAGGTGCTACTTTCCCTCAGGTCCAAGTGTGCCCCCCTCATCCATCAAAGCCAATTCTGCTTGAGCCTTTTTGAAAGGGCCCCTTGGCAAATTGGGGATTCAACCCAGAAAGTGCTTCTTTCTACTGCTTAGGCAGCAATTTTTAATGAAGTATCAACACATCTGGGGTGGAGGAAGCCTTTCTTCGCCTTCAGACTTCCACAGGTCCTCGCCTACATTCACGGAACTCCCAGGTGATTGTGGCTTTTGAAGTAACTTCAGTAGAGAATAGAATTAAATATAATAAAATACAAATATGTGGGGTTGTTTTAAAGACTTCCTAAATCCCAGTGATTTCTATTTTATTAGTTTTCTAGGGCTGCTGTGACAAAGTACCCCAGATTTGGTGGCTTAAACACAACTTTCTTTTCTCATCATTCTGGAGGTCCAAAGTTCAAGATCAAGGTGTTGGTAGGGTGGGTTCCTTCTGAGAGCCGTGAGGCAAGGATCTGTTCTAGCCTCTCTCGCTGGTTTGTAGGTGGCCTTCATCTCCCTACGTCTTCAGGTCACATCTTCCCCGGTACATGTCTGTATCCAAAATTCCCCTTTGCATAAGGACATCAGCCATATTGAATTAGGGCCCAACCTGTGGCCTTGTTTTAATCTGATTACCTCGATAAAGACCCTGCCTCCAAATAAGGTCACATCCTGTGGTGATGATAGTTAGGACTTGTAACATAGAAATTTTAGGGGAACAGGCCGGGCGCGGTGGCTCAAGCCTGTAATCCCAGCACTTTGGGAGGCCGAGACGGGCGGATCACGAGGTCAGGAGATCGAGACCATCCTGGCTAATACGGTGAAACCCCGTCTCTACTAAAAAAAAAAAAATACAAAAAACTAGCTGGGCGTCGAGGCAGGCGCCTGTAGTCCCAGCGACTCGGGAGGCTGAGGCAGGAGAATGGCGTAAAACCCGGGAGGCGGAGCTTGCAGTGAGCTGAGATCCGGCCACTGCACTCCAGCCTGGGCGGCAGAGCAAGACTCCGTCTCAGGAAAAAAAAAACAACAACAACAACAAAAGAAATTTTAGGGGAACAGGCGGGCGCCGTGGCTCAAGCCTGCTAATCCAGCCTTTGGGAGGCGAGACGGGTGGGACACGAGGCAGGAGAGCCGAGACCATCCTGGCTAACCCGGTGAAACCCTGTCTCTACTAAAAAACAAAAACTAGCCGGTGCGAGGTGGGCGCCTGTAGTCCCAGCTACTCGGAGGCTGAGGGGAGAATGCGTGTGCACTGGGAGGCGCTGAGCAGACTCGGCCACCTTCGCACTCCGAGCTCGGCGACAAGCGAGCTCGTCTCAAAAAAAAAAAGAAAAGAAAAGAAATTTTAGGGGAACACAATTTAGCCCATAACAGCTACTTGGGTGATTTTGTAAAGAAAAATGCAACCAAGGAAACTGCTGAGATGGAAGAGGCTTGATGGGGCACAACTTTTTTTTTTTCCTTTTGAGATGGAGTTTTCCTCTGTCACCCAGGCTGGAGTGCAATGGTGCAATCCCAGCTCACTGCAACCTCCACCTCCCAGGTTAAAGTGATTCTCATGCCTCAGTCTCCTGAGTAGCTGGGTATTAGAGGGTGCACCACCACACCTGGCTAATTTTTATTTTTTATGTTTTTGTAGCAACAGGGTTTCACCATGTGGGCCAGGCTGGTCTCGAACTCCTGACCTCAGGTCATCCACCTGCCTCAGCCTCCCAAAGTGCTGGGATTACACAAAGTGTGAGCCACCGCACGCAGCCTGGGTGTGCAGCTTCTAATTTCCACCCTCTGGGTCTTGGTAGAGGGCCTCTGGTGCATTCCTTCCTGTGGGTGAGAGAGAAGCCAGTGGCGTTGTCCTCAGGCAGTGCTCCTTTTCAAATGAAACCAGTACCATATTCCTCCCCCACATTTTCCAAATGTGGCCGAAGCAGGGGTCAGAGTGGATCCTGTTGCAGCTACCGATCTATGTGACATATTAGATGATAAGATGTATTAGTCCATTTTCACACTGCTATAAAGAACTACCCAAGACTGGGTAATTAATAAAGGAAAGTGGTTTAGTTAACTCATAGTTCCACATGATATGGCTGGAGAGGCCTCAGGAAACTTAAACAGTCATGGCAGAAGGTGAAGGGGAAGCCAGGCACATCTTACATAGTGGCAGGAGAGAGAGAGAAGTGGCAATCACCAGACATTTATCAAACAACCAGATCTCATGAGAACTCTGACATGAGAACAGCAAGGGGGAGTCTGCCCCCATAAATCAATCACCTCCCACCAGACCACTCCCCCAACACATGGGGATTACAATTTGACATGAGATGTGGGTAGGGACACAGAGCCAAACCATATCATGAGGTAACCACTCAGATTTACGATTAGCTGGAGTCACTCAAGTGTTGAAAAGTCCACTGCAGAACTGTCCACCAGTATAAATCACTGATGCTCTTGGGCTTCTCTTGGGTCCTTAGAAAACAAATTAATCAGGCAGAGAACTGTGTTAAAATATTACCACACTAACGGTTTTGAAATGAGAGGCCAAACTTTAAATCCATCCCAGGAGACGGCAGAGATGAGTGTCAGCCGCTTCTTGGGCCTGCTCTCATCTTAAGGGTCATCTACTTGCTGCTTGGTGTGGGATGCTTTAATGGGGCATCGGAGGCTGGCAGGGGGCCTGGCACTCCATGTGCTGCCAACACCCCAGAATTCACCCAACAGTCTACCAGATCAGGCACAAAATAGCTGTCTTCATCCCAATTGTACACGTCCTTCAAGGATGGCGAAAGTCCTGCCTTCTGCCTCAAGGCTTCTCGGTTGAAGCCTTATAGTCCCTGGTCCTTGGAAGAGAGTAACCACCTCTAATGCTGAGTCCAAATATTTTTTAAGTACAAAGGTAGGAAATTTGGCACTGAGCGTGCCTAAGCTTCCTTTCAACAATGCAGTTCCATAGCAGTGTGATTTTCTTCTGTTCACACTGCTACGTCCTGATTCTGCAGCACTAGCATGTGTATTTGTTTCCATGCCTAATAAAATGGTGAACTTTTGGGTCCCTGCTGCTACTGGAATCCAATACAATGAGAAATCCCCCACTACACTATATCCCCAAATGATTGTGCCTTGTGAAGTAACTCCCAATACAGGATAGATATGAATATAATAAAATATAGAGCTTTATTTAAAAGAGAGAGAGAGGGAGACTCTGGACTTCCCAGAACCCAAAGGTGATACCTTGCGTTTAAAATTCAGGGGTCTCAACCAGGCATGGTGGCTAATGCCTGTAATCCCAGCACTTTGGGAGGCTGAGGCAGGCCCATCACTTAAGGCCAGGAGTTCAAGACCAGCCTGGGCAACATGGTGAAACCCCATCTCTACTAAAAATGCAAAAATTAGCTGGGCATGGAGGCACATACCTGTAATCCCAGCTACTTAGGAGGCTGAGGCACGAGAATCACTTGAACACAAGAGGCGGAGGTTGCAGTGAGCCAATATCATGCTGTTGCTCTCCAGTCTGGGTAACAAAGGGAAGCTCTGTCTCAAAAAATAATAATAAAATAAAATTCAGGGATTTCTTTTTTTTTTCTTTTTTTTTTCTCTTGAGATGGAGTCTTGCTCTGTCGCCCAGGCTGGAGTACAGTGGCACAATCTTGGCTCACTGCAAGCTCCGCCTCCTGGGTTCACACCATTCTCCTGCCTCAGCCTCCCGAGTAGCTGGGACTACAGGCACCCGCCACCACACCTGGCTGATTTTTTGTATTTTTAGTAGAGATGGGGTTTCACCATGTTAGCCAGGATGGTCTCCATCTCCTGACCTCATGATCCACCCGGCTGAAATCAGGTGAACCCAGAGATGAAGGGGACCCCAGAGCCAAGGAGATGATGTTGGGGTGAGGTATCCTGAGCCTTAGTATGGATTTGTGGTGATGCCGTGAGTTTCGACTAATGTGGGCAGAAAGAGCAGGACAAGTTGATGTGATCTCATGGCAACCGAAGGAACATCAGCCAAAAGAATCAGGACAATAGAAATAGAAAGGAAACAGAGCAGACCTGGAAAAAAAGAGAATTCAGAATTGATGACAGAAACAGAAACTGTGTATAGGAAAAGGAAATATGGGACTAAGCCTACAATGGCCAAGAGAAAAGCTGATGCTTTTGTCAAAGATATTTGGGCAAAGAATTTCAACTTGAAACCAAAGTGAGGATTTCCTGGACACCAGATAAAGCTCTTGCTTTAATAAGGCCTTGGGACTGAAACCTGAGGTAATTAGAGTTAAAAAAAGGGATATCACCCCAAGGGCTGACCGCTCAGGGATCATGGAGACCTCACGGGACTTGTCAGTGCTGTTCATCTTGGCCAACCTAACTGTGGTGAAGTGTGTGTGTTACAGAAGTTCAGTTGGGGACAGAGCTGAAATGTCACTCCAGGATCTGTAGTCTCTGAGAGCTGGTTGAGCTCCTCTGCCAAAGCACCAGCCCTTATTTCAGTTTCTACAGCCATTCGGTCAGGATGGGTCTGAATCTCAGTTGACCTTGAGGAGAAGCTGCTAATCTTTTGGGCAATAATGCCCTGAAGAGTCCGTCTGCGTGCTGGGGAGCAGAAGGGACTTCTACGTGTACCACACTTTGAAGAAGGAGCTCAAGCTATGAGTTTCCTTCCAGGGTAGAGAATAGATGTTTGTGTCTCTGCAGTGAAAGCTAATATAGGACTCCCAAGTTATGAATTTGAAGGAAGGAAAATTATAGCATATTTATGCTAAGGAAGGAATAATAACGTGGTTTCTGCATACTTCTCACTGTGGCCATGTTTACAAGCAAGAAGACACTGTGCTTTCAGATCCCACAGATACCTCTCCATCTCATTTTAATAGGGTTATAAATTAATGCAAAACAGACACTTTCATGTGTCCAGATCATGCCATCCAAGAATTACATTACAACGTGGGTGGAGAGTTGGCAGTGCTCACCCAATTTTGACATTCTTGTCCCCTGAGGGTGACAGTGAGTTTATAGAAACTTCTATGACATCTTTAGTTTAAAAAAACAAAAAACTAAACTAAACTTACTGTGTGAATGCAAAGGACATTTTATGACCAAAGCTGGAAATCATTCTTTATTGTTAATACTGAGGAGAGTATATGTTATTATTATAAGACCCTGTGTGTTTTATTAAACTATAAATTTAACCAATTTTATAAGAGACATCAAAGTATTAAGTACCTTTCAGATCGTTCTCACTGCATAAGTCACCAACTGTTTACAGTATTCTGAGTTATTCAGAGGTATAAATTTACAATTTTTTTTTTTTGATATAGAGTTTTGCTCTTGTTGCCCAGGCTGGAGTTCAGTGGTGCAATCTCGGCTCACCACAACCTCCCAGGTTCAAGCAATTCTTCTCCCAAGTAGCTGGGATTACAAGCATGTGCCACCACACCCAGCTAATTTTGTATTTTTAGTAGAGACATGGTTTCTCCACATTGTTCAGGCTGGTCGAACTCCCGACCTCAGGTGATCCGCCCCCCTCGGCCTCCCAAAGTGCTGGGATTACAGGCATGAGCCACCGCACCTGGCCTTTACAATTTTTAATAGAATCTTGTGGTTGAAACAGAGCTTCATAGTCATCTGGCCCAACCTACCCACAAGTGCCCAAGTCCTCTCTCCTGACCACCACAGGTGCCTTCTGGGTGCTGGTTCAGGATAAACAGTTTCTGCCTCAGCTCTCCTGAGGCTGATCCCTAAGTGACTGCAATTGCTCCTCCTTTGGTGACCACTCATTTCTTTTTTCTTTTTTCTTTTTTTTTCTTTAGAGACAGGGTCTCTCTCCGTCACCCAGGCTGGACTGCAGTGGTGTGATCATAGCTCACTGTAGCCTCAAACTCCTGGGCTTAAGCAATCCTCCCACCTCAGTCTCCTGAGTATCTGGGACCACAGGCACACGCCGCCACACCCAGCTAATTTTTCTATTTTATTTTACTTTTTATTTTTGTAGAGACAGGGTCTCACTATGTTGCCAAGGCTGCTCTTGAACTCCTGGGCTCAAGCGATCCTCCCACCTCAGCCCCTCGAAGTGCTGTGATTATAGACGTGGCCCGTCATGCCCAGCCCACTCGTTTTTTAACTCCAGTTAGAAAGCACTTCCAGCTTGAGAAAAAACCAGCTTCCATGCACTTGTCCTGGTTCTGGCTTCTGGGATCATTCTCAACCACCGAGTCTCAGCAGATGGCATGCTGGCTGGGCCCATGTATCTAGGGAGGGCTTGTGTCATGTACACATGTCATGTACTGGGGGAGGACGTAAATTTCAGGATCCTTAATGAAGAAACAGTGGAGGAGATGCGCTTCTACAACTCTGCACCCTTCACACAGTCTGAGATTCTACTCATCTCCCGACCCCAGGATCACAGCATCTGTGCCACTATTGCTGGTGACAGTGTCACATCTTTCAGCAATACTGGGACTAAACTAATACCTAAGCCTTTCTTCCCCAAGGCTAGTCTTCAGAGACTCAGAGACAACTATTATGCCCTGTCTCTACCTCTCCTGTTTTCCAGACCAAAAAACCCAGGCCTTTAGCCATTCCCCTGGGGTCCTGGCTCTGGGGCCCTTCACTGGTGGATCTCCTCAGGCATCACTAAGGTTACTCACTGTCCCTCTCAGAGTCTGGCACTGGAAGTGAGACACAGAACTCCAGTGTGATCTATAGAACGAGGAAAGCAAAACTATCACCTCTTTTTGTTTTTGTTTTGCTTTGTTTTTTAAGAAAGCAGGACTTCTAATCAGTAGGACTCATCATTTTATGTGGGTTATTTTCTGTGTCACTGGTTTTGTGAGTAAAGACCTGCACCACACATCAAAGTCATCAGACTGAGGCTGAATGAAATCCACCAGTCCACCTTAAAGACAGCTGTCCTGGGAATGTGGGCAACGTCCCACTTGCCCACTGCTGTAGCTTATAGCACCTTACACTCACCTCTTCCTAAAGATCATTTATGAGTAACAGCGTGACCGTGCTGTGCATTTAGGCAAGCAAACCTTTCTAGCTTAGGTGAATGAGAGGGAGCAGCCAAAGTATAAAACAAAATAGTAAGTTCATAAAAATTGCAGTGCACAATAGGCTCAGATAAAATATTAATTGGGAAACAGAATTCCCTGTATGTGACATGTGCTCTTTCTTAATCATTTTCAGAGTTATTTCAAACTTTTACTCAAGCTTTTCAGCCTCCAATTAAAGGTGCTGAGCTGCACCAGTCTCTGTGACCCCCAGCTCCAACCTTCTTCACTACAATTTTGGGGGTACTAGCACATGCCAGGTACAGTACTCAATTATAAACACCTGATTTGTGTATATTGTGTGTGTGTGTAAAACACTTCATTTTCCCCATGGAAAAGTTTATCCCTCACCACCAGCCTGCAAAGTAGAGTTTGTTGCCTCCGTTTACAGATGAAGCAACAAGGTTCCACGAAGATGTTGCATGATATTCTATATATGAAATAATTAGGAAATGGGGCCAGGCGCGGTGCTCACGCCTGTAATCCCAGCACTCTGGGAGGCCGAGGTGGGCGGATCACGAGGTCAGGAGTTCGAGACCATCCTGGCTAACACAGTGAAACCCTGTCTCTTCTAAAAATACAAAAAATTAGCTGTGTGTGGTGGCAGGCACCTGTCATCCCAGCTACTCAGGAGGCTGAGGCAGGAGAATCTCGTGTGCCTGGGAGGTAGAGGTTGCAGTGAGCCAAGATCACACCACCGCATTCCAGCCTGGGCAACAGAGTGAGACTCCGTCTCAAAAAAAAAAAAAATTAGGAAATCAGATGATTTGACCCAATGTGTCTGTCTCTAAAGGCTGAATATAATATTGCTTTCCCCACATATATCATAGTGCTACTGTCACAGGTTGAGTTAGCTGGCTCTGATTTTAAATAGCTACTATTTAAATATTTGCTGAACATATTGTTAGCGCCTAGCCACAGGGATATTGTTTGGAAAAAAACATTTACAAGTTCAAGGCCATGTTCAAGTTGTTCTTTTTGGCTTCAGGGATCTAATATACCACAGCACATCCCCTAATCTCTGCGCACTTGGAGGGCAGGAGTGTGTCTTAGTCAGGGTTGCTTCCTTTCAAGTCCCAAGCACAGCGCTGTGATGTAGTCGGGACTCAATCTTGATAAACATTGGTGTAATTAACAGGTTTCAGGTCCACCAAAGAAGCATATGCAATGCTGATCACTGCAGAAGAATCCCAAACATCATGCACCCCATTTTCCAGACACAAGTGATTGGAAGAAATAACGAGCTTATGTTACAATTCATGGGGAGAGGTTACAAATTGATGCCAAAATCTAGTCTCACACCTGCTTTCTTTTTTGCTCCCCCCAGTAAGTGAAAATGGTGACCACCTTAAGCACATGGATGAGACATGAGCACAGTTGTGGCAGAGAAGTTTCTCCGCACCAGAATTATCCACAGCAACTTGGCTGAGCCCCACTACACACAGAGAAATCATCAACCTGACTTAAGAGTTTTCGAGATGTCAACTTCAGGCTGATCAGCAGATGGGATGTGAAAAATACTACCCTATTCTGTCATTTGCTGTTGCTTGCTGAACTGTGAAGAACTGCATGAACTATATTTAAGCTGCTTTCTATACCATTGCCAATCACCTTTTTGAACTTGGAAGTGCTATTTTCCTATGACTTTTGCATTATTTCATTGTGCATGCATCCAGTGATTATACATAAGCAACATATGTAATCTGCTTATATATTTTTAAAAATCCATCCATGCAAATGGTAAATAAAGTATACATTCTTTTGCAAAATTATAGCTCATGTCATTGAAAGTTTAAATTGGTTTCATTTAAAGATCAATATACTAGGTCTGCCTATACTTTATAGAAAACTAGCTTCTATAAAGATTTTTTCACTGTTTACTAGTGAAATGAGAAAAGCAAAGCTATTTATAAAAGGCCTTATGTCGTGTACATACATCGTCTTTGAAATATTTGTGATCTAGCTTATTGCTTGTAAAAGAGAAATTATATAATTTATTTAGTAAATACTACTGTAAACTATAGTTTTGTGAGAGAAATAAAATATTTTGTTCTCAATTGTGGTGGTACATGATTCCAGTGATTTATGGTCTTTACATTTCTTTTATTAAAAATAACCCAAATACTCCTCATTTGAGATATTCAGAAATCCTAAATAAACTGAATTTTATATGGAAAAAATTTCAATAGCAGCTTCTGCTGAACTCATCCAGGAGACTTTCCCGAATGTCCTGGGATATTAGTCAGCTTTCACTATGTTATGCTATGGTAACAAACAATCCCAAAGTCATGGGAGCTTTCACCAACATAGTTTTACTTCTCCCTCACATGTAGGGACCAGCTGCAGCTCTGCTCCAAGAGTCTTCTTCATTCTGGGGTCCAGAGCAGCCCCTATGTGAGACAGGCAACTTTCATGGCAGTAGAAAAAGAGCAATGGTGGAACCAATGAGAGTTCACAAAGCTTCTGCCTCAGTACAGCTGACAGCATTTCTACTCACATTCCATCTGCCAACGTGAGCGACATTGACAGGTCTAGAGTCAAAGGTGTGGGACGTACACTTCTCACACGGGAATGGACTCAGCAATGAATATTTTAATCAATTAATGCAGTTTACACCACCTGGTAAGTGTCCCTAGCAACAGAGACATAAGAGGCTGAGAGAAAAATCATTAGAAAGCAAAATGATCAAGGCTGCAGAAAGATATTCCTGATGAGTAAGATGTTCACTGTTAAATACTTCAAGTTAAAACAAGCTGATTCTTGTAAGCAAACATGCTGTAAACTTTTGTAAATGTAGTCCACAGCCATAGTTACTCAGCATAAGTAGCAATTTCACCTGCAGAGTCAGTGCTGGAAAGCTAGGATGTCTTACATCCTAGGTTAGGATGTCAACACGGAATTCTGCAGAAGTGGAATGATTGAGGATCCTCTGCCTCTCTCTCTAGTATTCATATGTGCTACCACTCTCCCTTATTACATGGATTTTCATAGGTGAATCCCACTCTTTCCCCTCCCATTTGTAAATCTACCCATTGAAGCAGGGTTCTTAGCCTAGGACCCAATGATTTTCTAGAAGAGCCATAGATAATCATTAATAGGGCCATGAAATCATATACACAAGTTGGGTATGCTTTTGTGTATATGGGTGTTCTGTGTTTTTTTTTTTTTTTCATGAAGAGAAAGACTACTTTTTATCAAATTCACAGTGACCTGGACCCAAGAAATGTTAAGAACCTTTATTTTAAGACCTAACTTAAAAGCTATTTCAATACCATGAGGCTGTGATCCTCAAATTTCTATCCCCAACAGAATCACCCGTGGCCTGCCTGTGTTATCTCACCTGTCTCAAAAAACCTCAACATTTTCAACTGTTTTTTAATGACCGAGGTATAACTTACATATGTTAGAGTGCACAGCTATGAATTGTATAGTCCAGTGAATTTTTACATATGTGTAGACCCATGTGCCCAGCACCTAAAGCACATATAGAACATTTGCAGCTAACCTGCTGCCTCTTTTTTTTTTTTTTTTTT
>NW_016805609.1:264562-268055 GCF_001698545.2 Rhinopithecus bieti
TTTTTTTTTTTTTTTTTTTTTGGAGACAGAGTCTCGCTCTGTCGCCCGGGCTGGAGTGCAGAGGTGCAGTCTCGGCTCACTGCAACCTCTGCATACCGGGTTTAAGCAATTCCCCTGCCTCTGTCTCCCGAGTAGCTGGAATTACAGGTGCCTGCCACCACACCTGGCTAATTTTTCGTGTTTTTAGTAGAGACAGGGTGTCACCATGTTGGCCAGGCTGGTCTTGAACTCCTGACCTCATGATCCGCTCGCCTTGGCCACCCAAAGTGCTGGGATTACAGGCGTGAGCCACTGTGCCCGGCCACCTCCTGGCTCTTTCACGTCCCCTCTCCACCAATGCCATCCTCAAAGGTCACAATTATGACTTCCAGCATCATAGATTAGTTTTGCCAGTTCTTTTTAAACAAAACTTTATTGGTAATAGTTGGTTTCTTGTTTTGTTTTGTTGAGACAGAGTCTCACTGTGTCACCCAGGCTGGAGTGCAGTGGTGCGATCTCAGCCTCACTGCAACCTCCGCCTCCCAGGTTCAAGCGAATCTCCTGCCTCAGCCTCCCAAGTAGCTGGGATCACAGGCACATGCCACTACACCCGGCTATTTTTGTATTTTTTAGTAGAGACGGGGTTTCGCCATGTTAGCCAGGCTGTTCTCAAACTCCTGACCTCAAGTGATCCACTCACCTTGGCCTCCCAAAGTGCTGGGATTACAGCACCTGGCCTTATTGGTAATAGTTTTGACATATGTTTACAACAGCACACTGTTCAAGAGGAAATCTCATCCTTTCACAGCAAGTAGGTAGAATCACCCTGAGCCCACCTGGGGCACCACCCCAGGCCTGAGAGCTCCTGGGATGGGGAGAAGTGATGAGAGGGGGAAATATGAAGGTGAATGAGGTGGCTCGCCAGCGGCTCCTCACTTTTCTATTAAGAAAGAAAACAGGCTGGGGTGTGGTGGCTCACACCTATAATCCCAGCACTTTGGGAGGCCAAGGTGGTTGGATCACCTGAGGTCAGGAGTTCAAGGCCAGCCTGCCAATGTGGCAAAACCTCGTCTCTACTAAAAATACAAAAATTAGCTAGGGGTGGTAGTGGGCTCCTGTAATCCCAGCTACTCAGGAGGCTGAGGCAGAAGAATCGATTGAACCCGGGAGGTGGAGGTTGTAGTGAGCCAAGATCGTACCACTGCACTCTAGCCTGGGTGATAGAGTGAAACTTCGTCTCAAAAAAAAAAAAAAAAATTGAAAACAGCACGGGGGTGGCAGGAGAGAAGAGGTGAAGAATGACTGACAGCTAAGCTGGAGGAGGGGCACCCAGGATGGGAAGAGGCAGAAGCTGCTGGGTGAATAAAACAGGCAGCCCCTCCCTAGCAACCCTAGCCTTGAACCCTGGGCTATGAGGTGGAGGTGGAGGGACTGGGCCTCTCCCATGTCCTTTTGCAGGATTGCCTTCCCAGAAGGGGAGGCTGGGCATTACAATCCAGCTGAGAATAAAATTAAAGAGTTTCGGGGAAATGCTGCTGTGAAGAATGACTTGGGCTTGGGACTCCCCCTCTGTCTTTTGGGGGGACAACTTCTCTTTGGCAGGGAGTGGGGCAGCTGCTTTGTCTGGGTCCCAAAGCCCAAGGGAGAAGAAAAGTCCGCTGGGGAAGAAGAGAGTGGAGGCTTCCTAAAGGAACTGAGACCTTTGCAAGAGTGGTAGAGGATGCCCCTGGGGAGGGGGGAAGGGGAAATCAGCAGTTCATGGGGGAAGTTCAAACCCCAGGGCCTCCTTCCAAAGTCACTCTGCTTCCTGGATTTGTTAAAATGGATCTGGGAAATGGGGAGACATGGGAAGGTGGGAAGGGAGGGAGGGGTGGAAGTAGAGGAAGGTGGAAAGGGGACACTGGTGGAACTTAAATCAGATTTTTAATTGTTTTTTTTTTTATTTTATTTTTTATTCTAGCAAGCAGCCCACTATACATGGCACTAAACCTCTCTCCTTCCCAGGCAGGATTACTCCAAAGGGCAGGTGTGCTTTTCATTCATCCTCTCTTAGTAAGTGGTGCCTGTTGGGGGCTGGAGTTAAGATTGAGCCCCACTTTCAACACCCTGTCCCTGGATACACCAGCAAGACCTGGCCTGAATATAGCTGAGAAACTCGTTTAAAACAGGCAGAAGTGGGCTGGGGCAAGGGGGACCCTGTGGGAGGGCCAGGAAGGCATAGGGAGTGAGGGAGCAGCTGGTGTGTCTGTTCCTCCAAATATCTGGGCTTCCTGTTCCCCCAACCCTGGAGGGTGGGGTGAGGGTGAAATTAGATTCAAGGAACTCTGGGGCCCTCTGGCTGTTCAAACCAACGCACCCACCCCTCAACCCACCAAAAAGAAAATGAAAGGAAAGAAAACCCACAGGCGCACAAGCACACCCCTAAAACTCAGCAAACTCGCTGGCACACTTCTCATTGATGGAGATCCGGATCTCTTCTTCCTCGTAGTCGTCAAAGTTACTGGCATCCCCAGGGCCTGTGTACTTCGGGATGAAGGGAGCTTCCACCTTCTTCTCAAAGAGGGCGATCCAGTTGGTTGTGGCAAACCACTTGTGGTTCTTGATGTCGCCAACCCCGTTCCTGAGGTTTCCGAAGCGCTTGGTGAGGTCCACCTGCAGCAGGCTCCGCAGCAGGTCCTTGAGGTCAGAGCTGAGTTGGAAGGGAAACCGCACCTTCCCAGAGATGATCTTCTCGTAGATCTGGATGGGCTGGTCGGCGTAGAAGGGCGGGAAGCCCGCGGTCATCTCATAGATGAGCACCCCTAGGGCCCACCAGTCCACAGCCTTGTTGTAGCCTTTGCTCAGGATGATCTCGGGGGCCAGGTACTCTGGGGTCCCGCACAGGGTCCAAGTGCGGCCCTTCACGCGCTTGGCGAAACCGAAGTCCGTCACCTGCAGGTAGCCCTGCTGGTCGATGAGGAGATTCTCGGGCTTCAGGTCGCGGTGGATGAGGTCGAGCGAGTGTAGGTACTGGAAGGCCAGGACGACCTGGGCGGCATAGAAACAGGCATGGGGCTCGCTGAACCTTCCGACGCGCCGTAGGTGAGAGAACATCTCCCCACCCGGCACATACTCCATCACCAGGTACAGGTTGGAGTTGTCCTTAAAGGAGAACTGGAGCTTGACAACGAACGGAAAGTTGATCGCCTGCAGGATGCGCTTCTCGTTCAGTGTGTGCTCGACCTGCTTCAGCCTCACCACCTTCTGCTTGTCGAGGATCTTCATGGCGTAGTGGGTGCCGGTCTCCCGGTGCCTCACCAGCATCACCCGCCCGTAGGAGCCGGTGCCCAACGTCTTGAGCCGTTCAAACTGATCCGAGCTGGCGGTGTTTTGAGCGGGGTTTCCCCATCTGTAGAGGAAATCTCCTCTGGCTTTGGCTAGGAACTCGTTCACGCTCTCCTGCTCGGTGTCCTTCTTGGCGGCGGCGTTGCCCATGGTGGTGGTGGCGGCCGGGGCGGGGTCTCGCGGCGGCGGC
>NW_016805609.1:270688-313949 GCF_001698545.2 Rhinopithecus bieti
GGCGGCGGCAGCGGCGGAGGTGGCGCCCCTGGGGCTGGCTGCGCTGGCTGCAGCGCCGCGACCCCCGCCGGACCCCCGCTTATATTCCCAGCTACAAGGGAGGCTGAGATGGGAGGATTTCTTGATCTTGGGAGTTCAAGGCTTCCGTGAGCCAAGATCACGCCGCTGCACTCAACAATATGGATAAATCCAAAAGGCATTATGTAAGTGAGAGAAGCGAACTCTAAGGGGACTTACTGTATGAATCCATTTCTATGACATTCTAGAAAAGGCAAAACTATAGTGTGAGAGAACAGATCAGTGATTGCCAGGGCTTGGGGTTAGGGGAGGTTTGAACTATGAAGGGACAGCCTGAGGGAATGTGGGAGGTGACGGGATATGTTTGTATCCTAATTGTGCTGGTGGTTACAATGTGTTGGGTGGTGGTCTACATTTGTTTTAAAACTCATAGAACTGGCCAGGCGCGGTGGCTAACGCCTGTAATCCCAACACTTTGGGAGGCCGAGGCGGGAGGACCACAAGGTCAGGAGTCCAAAACCAGCCTGACCAACATAGTGAAACCCCGTCTCTACTAAAAATACAAAAAAAAAAAAATTAGCCAGACGTGGTGGCGCATGCCTGTAATCCCAGCTACTCTGGAGGCTGAGGCAGGAGAATCGCTTGAACCTGGGAGGCATAGGTTGCAGTGAGCCAAGATCGTGCCATTGCACTGTAGCCCGGGCAATAAGAGTGAAACTCCATCTCAAAAAAAAAAAAAAAAAACCTCATAGAACTGTATACTCACCCCCAAAATTCAGTTTCACTGCATGTAATGTTTTATTTTAACACATACATATGATTTCCTTTCTTCTGTTTGCTTTGGGTTTAGTGTGCTCTTATTTCCTAAGGTGGAAACTAAGGTCATTGATTTGAAATCTTTCTTCTATTACAATCACTTAGTGCTATAAATTTCCTCCTAAGTATTGTTTTAGCAGCATCCCACAAAATCTGATATGTTGTATTTTCCTTTTCATTCAGCTCAAAATATTTTCTAAGCTCCCTTTTCATCTTCTTTGATGAAAGCTATTTAAAAGTGTATTATTTCATTTGTGTTGACCTAAAACCTTTTACACTTCTTGGGACTCATTTTATGGCCCAGAATATGATGTATCTTGGTAGATGTCCCATATGCACTTGAGAAGAATGTATATTCTGGTGTATTCTGCTGTTTGGGGATGCAGTGTTCTACAAATGTCACTTAGGTCAAGTTGGCTAGTAATAGTGTTCTGGTCTTCTATATTCTTACTGACTTTCTGTTTACTTATTCTATCAATTATTAAAAACATGCCAATAGGAGCTTATGAGAAGTCAAAGTACATAGATGATGGGCCTTCCATCACTCCCCCAGGCCACCCATGTCAGCCCCACAGCACCCTCCAGAAGACAGCCAGCACTCAGCCATCACAGGGTGGGTTCTGAGCTGCTCTCACCAGTCAATTCTGTACAACACATTCTGTCCTACATCACAAACACTGAGCTACAGGGATATCCATTTATCCTCCTATTTTCTCTCCAGCTTGCCCTTTAAGTTTGACAACTAATTCTGCCTACCCACCCTGGTTACATCGCCTGTAGCTAGTGCAAGTAAACAACACCCTTTCACCCAGCCCTGCAGACTGAAACCAAGCAAACTGGAGAGGAATTCCTGATTACTTGACTCCAAGTAGGTTTCTATTTTGACTGTGAATTCTTGCTGCTCAGTTCAGCAAATGTTTGTCAAGCAGGTGTCCACTGTATGCAAGGCCTGGTTCCGAGTTTACGGTTTAATCTGGGGCCAGTACTTGGGTACTGACTGTATATTCAGAGATGGTCAGGTTGGAGAGGAAGAGAAGGAAAGGAGAAAAATCTACTGTTGATCACCTGAACTTCCACAAAAGGGAAACCCACATTCCCTCAACAAGACATAACAGGGGGGTCAATTGCCCCTTGTGCTTTTGGTCAAGGCAAATCCCCGGCAGATGGAAATCCCATGTCTCCCCTATAATCTGTGATTTCCTCTTCATTTTCATCACAGTAGATCTGCTAAAATTCTGCCCATTTCTGACTTACCTCCAGATTATTCCGTGGAAATTTATACACAAAGAGCAATTAGTGTGAAGCCATTGTCTTGGACCCACGCCTTGGAAGTGGGACAGTTTGTTTAGAAGCAGGCTGTGCCATTCCATGACAAATTCTTGTGGCATTAATCTCTGAAGTTCAATTAGGAAGACACAGGGGTCTAGAGGGCATATGCTGCATGCTAGAAATGTCCCCGTGCTCCGTTTACAGGTCAGAACATCAAGTATTTATCCTAGAACAAGCTGCAGAATAATTACATTTGTTATTTCTCTCCACTTTCCATTCTGCTTTTCTCCATGGCCTTGGGGAGCCAGGGAGTCTTTAGCATGCCAAGGAAACAGGGATCCCTTTGCATTCAGATAAACCGTTTCAGAAGGAAAAGATCTGAGTAGCAAGATACAATACCTCTGCATGATCTGCTTGGAGCTTGCCTAGGGGGCCATATGAAGAGGTGAAAGCCAGCTCTGCTTTCCTGTATGCCCAGTGAAAGGCAATCAAGACCGTTCTTCTCCCAAGAAACTGCTCACTGGCAGTGATGCCAGCTGATTCTCCTCTTTACTGTTTATATAGCAGTTTCCAAATGGCTAATTGCATAAGGCTTGGATCATTCAATTCTAACTTCCTCTCTATCTGCAAAATATTGATGGGAGCAAAGAAAAGAACAAGCTCCACCAGGATTCAAACAAGAAATAAACCACAAATCTCTATCACTCAGGGAATTATTTAGAGAACACTGCGTGTTCTGGTCCAGAAATACTTATCATACCTGGATTCTGACAAGCCAGCTTGTATTAATAGTTTGTTTTCTCCTTATTAGCAGAATAGTGTAAAAGAACATTTTTGAACAAAAAGTTTCTATGTCAGATTTATGATCTATAAAATGTTTATTTAAAAATTGGCATGGCCTTTGTTATATGAAAGATGAAAAATTATATGGGAGTCAGGAAGTTCAGAAATAATTTAATGACAATATAAAGTACTACATTTATTTAAAGTTTGGGCAATCATTCATCCCTTGGTACCACTAATTTTGCCATAATTTTTTTTCTTTGTTTTTGAGACAGAGTTTCACTCTTGTTGCCCAGGCTGGAGTGCAATGGTGTGATCTCGGTTCACCGCAACCTCCACCTCCCGGGTTCAAGCAATTCTACTGCCTCAGTCTCCCGAGTAGCTGGGATTACAGGCATGTGCCACCATGCCCAGCTAATTTTGTAATTTTAGTAGAGACGGTGTTTCTCCATGTTGGCCAGGCTGGTCTCAAACTTGCGACCTCAGGTGATCTGCCTGCCTCGGCCTCCCAAAGTGCTGGGATTACAGGTGTGAGCCACCGTGCCCGGCCACCATCATATTTATAGAAGTGGGTTGATACACATGATAATGAGAATTGTAATGTTGTTGGGACGGAAAAGAAAGTAGTCCTAGAAATAGGCCCAACTTGCTTACCTAAAAATATTTCTTCTGACATATAAGAACTGCTAAAAGTGATTACCCCTAGGGAATAGCACTAGGAACTTACAGAAGCATACATTAAAGGAAGGAAAATTTTTACTTCTCACTTTATAAGCTTCTGAACTGCTGAAATTAATTTTGAGCATGAATTACTTTAGTTATTAAAATAAAAATGAGGTAAAACATTGGTTTCTCACAAATGCATTTACTTATATTTTATGTGTCACTTTTATATATTGTTTCAATCCACAAAAGGGGGACAATTTTGATAAAATTATTTTCCCTTATTTTGAAGTTCTCCTTCTTTTCTTGGCAATAGCACTCTGTTTTATCTTTGAGGGATTACTTCTACACCATTTCATCTGATTCTGTTGGGTTCCCAATCTAACCTACTCACCTGAGTCAAAGTCAGGAATAGCCACAGGACCCAAGATACATCAATCAGTTTATCTCGCTCAGGAATTGAATCTTGAGCAGAGACACATGGGGACTTGAGGCATTTGTAAAGGAGCCATCCAAAGACAGCATCTTAGAAGGCTGTCCATGTTTCTGCGGCTGTTGGCCGGTAAGTTCCTTGCCTTCTGTCCTGAGCCCTGTTTTTTCAGTTCTTCCTTTATGTGTCTTTCCAGTAATTTCTTTTTTTTTTAAGCAAAGCAAACAGGACAAGGTTGGGGAAGCGGGCAGAGAAAGAAAGAAACAAATTTATTGAAGACAGTAATGAATTCAGGATTGAACACATTGAGTTCATGGTCCTTAAGACATTCAGGTAGAGATGTCTAATTAGCCATTGGAAATTTTGGGATTGAACTTAGTAGAGAGAGAAGAATTGGCAGCACAGATTTAAGAAGTATAAGAGTGTTAGCCAAGGAACGTGAGTCAAGAAAGAGAACAGAGTCAATAAGGGGGATTATGGGAAACACCACTATCTGAGGATGGGGGTAGGAATGTCAGGCACTGCTGTTTGCCCACCACAGCTATGTCTTGTGAGGTCTGCCATACTCAGTCCTTCTGAGACCTTGAAGAGAATTTCTTTTGCATACCTACACAAGAAGTGGGCATTGTCACATGGGTTGCAATGTGACTGCATACATATAATGCCTAGTAATTATCATGCAACATACAGACAGTAGAGCCAAGTGGCTGAATGGGAACCTGTACCGAGGACAAGATGTTAGATACAGATAATATGGACTATGACAGGAGCTTCAGCACTCATGTAAAGTATAATGGCATATGAGTTTCTTGGTGACCTCTTCTGCTATCACTGTAACAGCCCACATTTCGTAATGAAGAGTTGAGGCCCTCAAGAGAAACAGAACAGGAGAGCGCTTGATGATTTCCTCTGAACTCTTGTCTACAGCACTTACCATCTGTGAAACAGCACACCTGCCAATGAACAGAAGGCCCCAGGTGGAACAGAACATTCACAACATCCTTCTGCCAAAATATGCCCTATAAATCAGAGCTCACAAACCGACGCACATCAAAAGCAGTGGTTCTTAATTTTAACTGCACGTTGAAATCACCTGAGACATTTAAAAAACGAATACTGGGTTGGGCATGGTGGCTCACGCCTGTATTCCCAACACTTTGGGAGGCCGAGGCAGGCAGCTCACTTGAGGTCAGGAGTTCAAGACTGGCCTGACCAAAATGGCGAAACCCCCATCTCTACTAAAAATACAAAAGTTAGCTGGGTGTGGTGGCACACGCCTGTAATCCCAGCTGCTTAGGAGGCTGAGGCAGGAGAATCGCTTGAACCCGGGAGCTGGAAATTGCAGTGAGCCAAGATTGTGCCATTGCACCCCAGCCTGGGTGACAGAGCGAAACAGTCTAAAACAAAAAAATACTGATGACTGAATCTGCCTCTAGAGATTGACTTAACTGCCCAGGCATGTGACTTGAACGCTGGGACTTTTAAAAGCTCCCCAGGTGATTCTAATGCACAGCTGAGTTTTAGAACCACCGGATGAGCCCATGAACACATTTTGTTTAACCCAATGTAGTGGCCTAAACAGAATATTTTAAATTTTAATAACTATTTTCCCAATGTAAAGAGCAGTCACTTTCATATACCCCAGATCATCCAGATTTCAGTCTCCTGTTGTAATATTTGTGCACAGTAGGCCTACATTTCCACAGGACACCATTCAGCTATGCTGAGTTGCAACTGTACCTTATGTAAGCATTTTCTCTGCACTTCACAGCCCTTCCTGGCCCTCCCCACTGTCATCACTGCACAGAGCTAATGACAGTTGCTGCTTATCATCCTGTTTGCTCTGTGGTTTTTTTTTTTTTTTTTTTTTTTTTTTACATTAGTGTTAAAAGTAAAATAGTGCTTATGCCATGTCTCCAGCAGATCAAGAAAGAAAAAGGCAGCTCAGGAAAGCTAAGTGTTCCATAGGGCCTGCCACTCATTTCTGGCACCTGCCTGGCCCCTGCAGCATTTGGGTGCATGCCCTTGATTTAAATCGATTAATGTTTTCCCAGAAGGAGCCCCAAAATGCTTTATAGCCTATAGAACAAAGAGCTGAGAAGTGAGAGGTCCCAACTCAATTATCTTAATAATTAGATAGTTCTTGAAGACAAAAGAAAGCTATACAAATACAGCAAGGAAAAGGGGGCATCCAGTGACCAGTTCCATAATTCAGGAAATGCAGGAAGTCTGAAGAGTTTGTATGCATTATAAGGGACAAAGAGGGCTGGAGCTGAACCTGAACTGTGAGGGACAGAAATGCCTAACCTGGAGTTAAAAAGAACAAGAAGATTGCAGCCCTAGGGGTAAACTGCAAACCTTCCAGAACTGCAGAACCCCAAGAGCTAGGGCCCAATCCAGCCAAGCTTGAGTCTGTTTGAGGATCTCCGTTTTTCAGCCTCTCCAATACTGTACTAGATGAGGACATCTGGCCTCTGGGTCTGTACATACTGTACCCTCTGCTATACTCTTTCCTCCTTGCCGTCTTTCACCTGGCCAGCTCCTCATCTCTCTGATCTCAAAAACTCACGCTGTCACCTCCCCCACCAAGTCAAGACTGGGCCACTTTCATATGCTCCTGTAGTATCCTGTAATTACCCCATCATAGCACTTATGTGACTTTGTAAAAACTTTTATGTTATCTGTCTCCTGAGCAAGACTGTGAGCTCCATGGGAACATGTTGATTATCAATCTTCGTTACCACCATGTCATCAGCAACCACAGTGCCTGGAAATGCAGATGCTCAATAAACAATGATGGATGGATGCCGGGTGTGGTGGCTCACGCTTGTAATCCCAGCACTTTGGGAGGCCGAGGTGGACAGATCACGAGGTCAGGAGTTCGAGACCATCCTGGCCAACATGGTGAAACCCCGTCTCTACTAAAAATACAAAAATTAGCCAGGCGTGGTGGCGCATGCCTACAGTCCCAGCTACTCGGGAGGCTAAGGCAGGAGAATTGCTTGAATCCGGGAGGTGGAGATTGCAGTGAGCCGAGATTGCACCACTGCACTCCAGCCTGGAAACAGAGTGAGATTCCGTCTCATAAAACAAAACAAAACAAAAAAACAATGATGGATGGGTCTGTAAACCAAAACTAAAAATCAAAGCCCCCCAGCTGACTAAATGGACACCCCTCTTGGCCAAGGGGAGTCCAAAGAAACCTGAAAAACTAGTTCAGGCCACTCCAGGAAGGGGTAGGGGTCAGACATGCCTCATTATACCCTCTCCCTTTTGGAGTTTGAAACCGCCCAATGGGTTCACCTTGCCCAATGCCAAGACAGAGCTGATTTATCAAGACAGGGGAATCGCAATAGAGAAAGAGTAATTTACACAGAGCCAGCTGTATAGGGAGACTAGAGTTTTATTTTTACTCAAATCAGTCTCCCTAAGAATCGGGAATTAAAGATAATTTGGTGGGTACAGGCTAGTGAGTCGGGAGTGCTGATCGGTCAGGTCGGAGATGAAATCATAGGGAATCAAAGCTGTCCTCTTGTGCTGAGTCAGTTCCTGCGTGGAGGGGCCACAAGATCAGAGGAGCCAGTTGATTGATCTTGGTGGTGCCAGCTGATCCACTGAGTGCAGGGTCTGCAAAGTATCTCAAGCACTGATCTTAGATTTTACAATAGTGATGTTATCCCCAGGAGCAATTTGGGGAGGTTCAGAATCTGGCCACCTTCAGCTGCATGACTCCTAAACCATGATTTCTAATCTTGTGGCTAATTTGTTGGTTCTGTAAACGCAGTCTAGTCCCCAGGCAGGAAGGGGGTTTGTTTTGGGAAAGGGCTGTTATCGTCCTTGTTTCAAAGTTAAACTATAAAACTAAGTTTCCCCCAAAGTTAGTTCAGCCTACGCCCAGGAATGAACAAGGACAGCCTGGAGGTTAGAAGCAAGGTGGAGTTGGTTGGGTCAAATCTCTTTCATTGTAATAATTTTCTCAGTTACAATTTTGCAATGGCGGTTTCAAGTTCAGGCACAACTGACTAGCATTGACATTAAAACCAGTATTAAGATTGATAAAACAGATTATTTGTAACAATAAGATACCAAATTCCAGCCTGAGGCTAGTATAACATCACATGATAGATAAAGAAGGAAATTAAAAATATTTTACTCCAGAATATGCTTCCTTGCTATATTTTGAAATAGCCCTGCAAAGCTTTCTTTTGTGGGGGGAGAATTTACATCTGTAAAAAATCTTTTTTTTTTTTTTTTGAGACGGAGTCTCACTTTGTTGTCCAGGCTGGAGTGCGCAGTGGTGCAATCTTGGCTCACTCAACCTCTGCCTCCTCCCAGTGTTCAAAGCGATCTCCCTGGCCCTCCGGCCTACAGAGCAGCCCGTGGGATGCTAACAGCAGTAGTACTGCGAGGCAGGAGGAATGTCACCACGCCTGGCTTTTTTTTTTTTTTTTTTTTTTTGGTATTTTTAATAGAGGTAGGGTTTCACCCTGTTAGCCAGGATGATCTTGATCTCCTGACCTCGTGATCTTCCTGCCTCAGCCTCCCAAAGTGCTGGGATTACAGGCGTGAGCCACCACACCCGGCCCAAAACTCTCTTTTAACATAAGTGGATCTTTCCTTTTCCAAGCCCTCCAAATCCCTGAAGAGATTAACTGAGAGTCTAACACCCGTTTAAAGGTCTGTATAGGAAATATTTGCATCTACAATCTCTAAGCTACCTATGAGACTTGATCTATGTAATAAGAACCTTGGTCTCCACAACCCCTTATCTTAACCCAGACACTCCTTTCTATTGCTTCCAGGTCTTCAGATAATAACTCTCAACCAATTGCCAATCAGGAAATTGTTGAATCCACCTACGACCTGCAAGCACCCTCTCCCCTTCAAGTTGTCACAGCTTTCTGGACCAAACCAATGTATACCTCACATGTATACATGTATTGATTAATGTCTTAATGTCTCCCTAAAACATATAAAACCAAGCTGTGACTGGGTGCGGTGGCTCACACCTGTAATCACAGCACTTTGGGAGGCCAAGGCGGGCGGATCACAAGGTCAGGAGATCGAGACCATCCTGGCTAACACGGTGAAACCCCATTTCTACTAAAATACAATAAAATACAATAAAATAAAATCAGCCGGGCGTGGTGGCGGGCACCTGTACTCCCAGCTACTCAAGAGGCTGAGGCAGGAGAACGGTGTGAACCTGGGAGGCGGAGCTTGCAGTGAGCTGAGATGGCGCCACTGCACTCCAGCCTGGGCGACAGAGCAAGACTCCATCTCAAAAACAAACAAACAAAAAAAAACCAAGCTATAACCCAACCACCTTGGGCACATATTCTCAGGACCTTTCGACACTGTGCCTTGGAGCCACGTTCATTCATATTTGGCTCAGAATAAAACTCTTTAAATATTTTACAGAGTTTGACTTTTTCCTTGATAGGTTGATGAGTAAGTGGGTGGAAGAATGGGTGGGTGAACAGAGCAAACATGATAAATGGAAGAAAGGACCTGAGATTAAATAACTGGAGATTGTAATCAGAAAGCAGAATCCTGTAGTTGAAGATATCTGAGAAAGAACAATTTAAAATGGCAATGAAGTCCAAAGTACAGATACGAATATTAGCTGGGGTCCAGCCTCACAAACAAAACCTAGATCCGGCAATTCACAGAGAAAAATCCAACGCAGGGAATTTGTTGCAAAGGTGATAGAAGGACTGAAAGAGCTACCAGGGAGAAGAAGACAAACTCAAAATTAAGAAATGCAGAAAGTTGCATTTACCATAACTATGCATAGAGGAACAGAAGGAAAAGGGTGTTACCAGAGTCCAGGAGCAGAGGCTGAAACCACAGTAGTCTGTCCAGCAAGAGGTGGAGCCACGGAGGAAGCCCAATCACTGCTGGAGATGGTGCCTGAAGGGAATGAGGGAGGGGAGAAAAGGAGGGCAGAAATACCTGCTTCCTCTGTGCCACCCACCTGCCAGTCTTCCACAGGCGCCTCTCATTGGCTGAACCTCTCTTGAAACAAATTGGCAAAGGAGTTTAGGAAATGTAATTTGCACGGAATCAGGTTTCCTTGAAAGAAACAGATGAGGAGCAGAGAATGGATGTTTCAGCAAATAGGAAAACAAGCAACCCACGATGAGAATGGCTTGCTGAAGCTTCATGAGAAGGGAAAAGTGGATTCCAGGAACTGTGAAATGGCATAAGCCATCCCTGTGGATACTGTAACCACTATTTGATGCTCCAGAGGGGAAAGGGAGAGGGGACTGTGGCCAGAGCCAAGGAACTCAAGGAATGTTTAGGAATGACTGAAGGGCAAGAGATGAAATGAAAGGAAAAGGGTGTTAGTGTTATGTCCCAAGCCTAGTCTGGAAAGAGCAAGGGAGAGGTAGAATAGCAGCATAGCTAAAAGGCCCAAGTTTGAGTCCCAGCTTGGACACTTATTAGCTGGAGGATTTGGAAAGGTGAATTAGCCTCTGAGCCTTGGTGTATAAAATGGAGATAATAATGGTACCCTCAGCATGGCTATTAGTATTACATGAGAGTGTACATAAAGCACTTCCCACAGTGCCTAATAACAGCAGTCACAGCACAGAGCACATTCAATCTACATTCTTAACGGTAGGGCATGAGAAAAAGGCTTTCTCCAAGGTTCTGGCTCAGGGTTCCTCATGAGGTTGTAGTCAGCTGGCAGTCAGGGCTGCAGTCATCTGAGGCAAGAGGACCCACTTCCAGCTCACTCATGTGGTTGCTGGCGAGCCTCATGTCCTTGCTGGCTTTGGGCTGTGTACCGGAGGTCCTCACCAGGGGCCTCTCCATAGATTCTCACAGCATGGCAACCAGCTCCCAAATAGCGAGTGATCAGAGAGAGAGGGAGCCGCAGTCCTCTATAACCTGGTCTTAGGAGAGACTATCACCTGGGTCATCTACTATGGGTCACACAGACCAACCCTGGTACACTGTGGGAGGGGCCACACAAGGGATAGGATCCCAAGAGGCGAGAGGCCTTTTGGAAGCTACTACACCTCTTCTCCCTCTTCCTTGTTTTTTCTCCACACCACTGATCACCAACTAACACACTGTTTTTTGAGACAAGGCCTCACTCTGTTGCCAAGGCTGGAGTTGCAGTGGCACCATCACAGTTCACTGTAGCCTTGACCTCCCAGGCTCAAGTGATCCTCCCACCTCAGCCTGCTGAGTAGCTGGGATGACAGGCACATGCCACCAAGCCTGGCTAATTTTCTATTTTTTATAGAGATATATGTTGCCCAGGCTGGTCTTGAACTCCTGGGCTCAAGCGATCCTTCTGCCTCAGCTTCCCAAAGTGCTGAGATTACAGGTGGGAGGCACCTGGCTTCTAACACATTATTTACCTTAGTTATTTTGTTATCATCAGTGTCCCTGCAATAGAACATAAGAAGCAAGGGATGTTTGCCTGTCTTGTTCACTGCTGTATAATCAGCACCTAGAACAGTGCCTGACATACAGTAGGGCTTCATTAATATTTTTTAAATGGTGAGTGATGTGCCACCATAAGAAATTAGCCTGGGCCAGGTGCGGTGGCTCATGCCTGTAATCCTAACACTTTGGGAGGCTAAGGTGGGTGGATCACCTGAGGTCAGGAGTTTGAGACCAGCCTGGCTAATATGGTGAAACCCTGTCTCTACTAAAAATACAAAAAATTAGCTGGGTGTGGTGGTGGGCACCCGTAATCCCAGCTACTCAGGAGGCTGAGGCAGGAGAATTGCTTGAACCTAGGAAATGGAGGTTGCCGTGAGCTGAGATCACACCATTGCACTCCAGCCTGGGCAAGAAGAGTGAAACTTCATCTCAAAAAAAAAAAAAAAATAGCCTGAGTTCTCTCAGAATATCACAGCATAAGTCCTGTTCCCACTTTCTAAAAATGTTTGTACTTTTTTCTCACAATCTAGGAGGAAAACAGGACAGTGTTTGTATCCCCATTTCATCCATGAGGAAACTGAAATCCAGGGAGGTTCAGGTCTTCTTGCCCAGGGTCGACCAATGGTGTGGTGGGTCTAGGACACGTCGCCCTTTCTTTTGCATACAGCCTCCCCTGATGCCCCATAACTCCCACCTCATCCCACCGGGCGCCCTACTGCCTGGTGTAGCATTTAGCATGACTGGCAAGTCACGATCATCACAGATGAGCGATGTTCATAGAGCTTTCATTCAGCGAAGCCAGGCAGGCTGGGATGAAAGAGGGGAGCCAAGAAGCCTGGAGAGAAGACACCATGTGAATGCCCTGGCCTGATTCTCCTTTCCCTGCAAGCAGCGACATCTCCACTATGCAACAGTGTCAGGCTCAGAACCTCAAGCCCAGTTTGCCTGTTAGTGTTCTATAATAAGCAGAGAATGGGCCAGGTGTGGTGGCTCATGCCTGTAATCCTAGCACTTTGGGAGGCCAAGGTGGGGGGATCTTCTGAGGTCCGGAGTTCGAGACCAGGCTGGCGAACGTGGCAAAACCCTGTCTCTACTAAAAATACAAAAATTAGCCAGGCATGGTGGCAGACACCTGTAATCCCAGCTACTCGGGAAGCTGAAGCAGGAGAATTGCTTGAACCCGGGGGGCGGAGGTTGCAGTGAGCCAAGATCGCACCACTTCACTCCAGCCTAGGCAAAAGAGCAAAACTCCATCTCAAAAAAAAAAAAAAAAAAGGTGGGGAATGGAGAGCAAGCAATTAACCCCCACAGATGGGAGACAGCTGTGCCCCCCTTAGGCTGAACTGCTCTGAAACCCCAAAATAACCCTTTCCAGAGTCCCAGGCCCCCAGACATGGATGTTCTCTACTGGACAATGCAGTCCCACAGAGGGATCTAGGCTGGTCTTAAAGTGGTTTTCCAAGTAAAGGCAGTTGTCTCCCCGTGAGGTGAAGGCGATCAAAGTTCCTTTTCCTTCAACGCCTATCAAGCCACAATCTATTTTAACAACACACACATCAATTAGCTCAGTTCATCAACAAGATCACCTCTCAATAGCAGATGTAGAAGGTAGAAGGATAGCAACAAAGATGCCAGTTATACTTTCATGTGGAATTCCTGACCCTATATTCTGGTACCACATTGCCAAATGCAAGAGAGAAAGCAAGAAGGGTTCCTCCAGCAAGGGGCACATCAGGTCCCTGAGCACTGGAAGAAAGTAATGATGGGATTGATAATTGCATCAGGTTAGGGGCAGAGAAGAGAGCTGGCCTGCAGTGATGGCCAAGGGTGAAGGAAGGGGTATTGGCTCCCCTCTTGTCCCCTAACTCTTGTCAAGGCCACCCACTCCTCTGTCCTGCCTAGAGTGTGAAGGGAGGCGCCCAGCTCAGCTGCAGGGTCCTGGCTTCTTGGTAATCTGCACCAGCCTGCAGTCCCCTGAAAGCCCAGACCTGGATGTGTGTGCCTGGCCACCCAAGTGGCCCCAGGGGTGCCCTCTGCCCTCTGCGACCACAGGTGTATAAACATGCCTCTTAAAAGACACCATGACCAACCATGAGGCCAAGTGTGGGGCTAGTATTCGCTGATGTCTGTGTTTTGCACATAGTAATTCACTTAATCCTCATGGAAATCTCTGAGGTAAAGAAGTATTTGCTTTAATTTACAGATGAAGAAATTGAAACTCAGATAGGTTAAAAATAGACCAAGGACACACAGGTAGTTGAGGGGCAGAGCAGGGATCTGAACAGTCATGAAAATTATCTAAAACTTGGAAGTAAGGCAAAAAGATTGCTTCAGAGATTTAATTCAAAGTTAGACCAGAATAGTGGTTCTCAACCAGGGGCAATTTTACTCCTTAGCGGACTTTTTTACAATGTCTGGAGACATTTTTGATTGTTACAATTGAATGGGAGAGCAGATACTACTGCCATCTAGTGGGTGGAGACCAAGAATGCTGCTAAACACCTTACAATGTATGGGACAACCACCGCCAACAGAGAGTTAGCCATGTGCTGCTTAACAACAGAGATACATTCTGGGAAATGCATCATTAGGTGATTTTGTGATCCTGCGAACATCGTAGAGTGTACTTAAACAAACCTAGATAGTCTAGCCTACTATACACCTAGGCTATACAGTCTAGCCTACTGCTCCTAGGCTACAAACCTGTACCGCGTGTTACCATACTGAGTAGTAGAGTCAATTGTACTACAGTGGTAAGTATTTATGTATCTAATATATCTAAGCACAGAGAAAGTATAGCAAAAAAACATAATCTTAAGGGACTATGCTTGACCTATTATTTGCTATTAATTAGGTCTCAAGAATGTCGATTTTTAGAAGACAATAAACAAAAATTAAAATTAAAATTAAATAAACAGCAAGTACTGTGGCTGAGCTTTTAATCCCAGAACTTTGGGAGGCCAAGGCGGGTGTATCACCTGAGGCCAGGAGTTCAAGACCAGCCTGGCCATCATGTCTCTACTAAAAATACAAAAATTAGCTAGGCATGGTGGCACATGCCTGTAATCCCAGCTACGCGGAAGGCTAAGGCAGGAGAATTGCTTGAACCTGGGAGGCAGAGGTTGCAGTGAGCCGAGATTGCACCATTGCACTCCATCCTAGGCGACAAAACTCCGTCTCAAAATAAATAAACAAAAAAGAAAAGAATGTCAACATGCAGAAAACTGGTAAGATGCAAATGACTCTTGCCTAAGAAAATAACCCCAAATATTATAGTTTTATAGACCTGAAGGACACTACCCAGTTGTGTATCTCACTTAGCAATCTTACTCCAGAGTGCTCTTTTTATCACTGACTATATAGAGCAGTTTCTTCCAGCTTCCTTTAAACCAGTTTGCCTTCCTGTTGGCTCCCTCTTGTATTTTGCTAGGGCTGCCATAACAAAATACCACAGACTGGCTGGCTTAAACAACAGAAATCTATTTTCTCAGCGTTCTGGATAATGGAAGTTAAAGGTGAAGGTGCTGGCGGGATTGGTTTCCTCTGAGGCCTCTCCCTGCGGCTTGCAGGGGGCTGCCCGCTTGCTGTCTCTTCCTGTGGTCTTTTCTCTGTGCACATATGCTCCTGGTGTTTCTGTCTCATTTTATAAAGACACCACTCCTTTTACATTAGGACCTACACTTAAGACCTCATTTAACCTTAATTACCTTTTATTTTATTTATTTTTTTTTTTGAGACGGAGTTTCGCTCTGTCACCAGGCTGGAATGCAGTGGCGCAATTTCGGCTCACTGCAACCTCCGCCTCCTGGGTTCAAGTGATTCTCTTGCCTCAGCCTCCTGAGTAGCTGGGATTACAGACACTTGCCACCATGCCCAGCTAATTTTTTTTTTTGTATTTTTAGTTGAGACGGGGTTTCACTGTGTTGGCCAGGCTGGTCTAGAACTCCTGACCTCAAGTGATCTGCCCATCTCAGCCTCCCAAAGTGCTGGGATTACAGGCATGAGCCACCATGCCTGGCCAACCTTAATTACTTCTTTAAAGGCCTTATCTCCAAATACAGTCATATTCTGAGTGTCCTGGCAGTTAAAATTTCAACCTATGGACTTTGGGATAACATACTTCAGTCCATCAAACCACTCTAATTAATTAATCTTTGATGAATGCTCACTACACATTTGCATGAGAATTACATTTTTAACTTTTTGAAAATTATGCTTTGCAAATACATTTGTCTGAGCCCAAAAAGTCTACTTGTTTCTACTACTATACTTCTTGCATGCTGCACAAATAGAGCCAATTCACTGAGAGAGCAGTATTGCAGTAAAGAAACAGTTTAATCAAGGCCAGGCTGGCCACATGAAAGACAAGAGTTTAGTACTCAAATCAGTTTCTCTGAGAACTCAGAGGCTACAGTTTTTATGGATAAGTTGGCAGGCAGAGAGTTAGGGAATGGGTGCTGCTGGTTGATTGGGGATAAAGCATGGCAAACAATCCTCATGTGCTGAGTCCACCATAGGGTGCTGGCCACAGGACTGATTGAGTCATGAGTCGCGAGTCCAAATGAAGTCAGTTGGTATCCAAAATGCACAGTTCTGAAAATCATCTCAGAAGACCCATCATAGGTCCTACAATAGTGATGTTATTTACAAGAGCAAATGGGGAAGTCATGAATCTTCTGACCTCCAGCACATGACTATATGAAGGCAAGCTATGCCTACATCTTAGCAGAATTCAGATCCCTCCCATACTCCTCATCTTGTGGCCTCTCATTAGTTTTACAAAGGCAGTTTCAGTCCCTGAAAAAGGAGGGGCTCAGTTTTAGGGAGGGACTATTACCATTCTTGTTTCAAAGTTAAACTATACACTAAATTCCTCCCACAGTTAGCTTGGCGTGGCCTTTGTCATATGCCCAGAAGTAAGTGAGGACAGCCAGCCTGTGAGTCAGAAGCGAGATGGAGTCCGCCGAGCTAAATTCCTCTCGCTGTCATCACCTTTACAAAGGTGGTTTCATTAGGTATATTAATGCAAATTCCTTAGTTAACACAAAGAATGACTCTCTAAAGGCTCTATTTCAGATACATCACACGCTTCTTTCCTCTTGTTCCCTCGAACAGTAACCAAGAAGAGTATTTTTGTACGAGAGAGAGGGGCCTCTGCCTGAAGCTCCCTTAATCTGTCAGATCACAGATCAAAAGCTATCACACACTGCCCAAGGGACCCTGCAGGGAGCCACTCTCAGAAAATAAATCCAAACCTCCTTTTTTCTGGCCACTGAAATGTTCAATAATTAGCTCATTATCTAAATCATTTATGTGTTTAGTATTTATTGACTTTGGAATCATTGATTACTTTGCTGAGTATCTTATGAATTTAATTTATATTAATATTAAGGCGATGCATCAAATTGCATTCCAGAGTGTGGATTTGACTCCAGTGCCATAATCAGTCTCCTGGGACGTACAGCTGTTTCTCTTCCCTCATTATAGAAAAAAATTGCCCTTGGCAAATGTCAAAGAACATCCTTTTATCAATCTCTCTTACCAATGAATCCAAGCAAATGCAGTGGGCTTTCTTTTCCCCAGAGCTGAAGTCACCTCCTGGCAGGAGGTTAAGTCTTTAGGCACTGAATCATAACACTGAGCCGAAGCCCAGGGCTAAGCAAGAATGAGTGAGAATTTGGAGACTTACGGTTTGGTCATCTGTAGAGGATTGGGTTTTGGTTTTTTGTCTTGTTTTGTTTTGTTTTTTGGTGCCCTACAAGGTTTCTTTCTCACTGCCCTTCATCAGGTAATATGCCCTGCCCCCTGAGCTGGCCAATTGTGTTACCCCATTCCCTTAGCAACAGTGATTGCTCCTGAAGAAACAGGAGGCCAACAAAGAATCTCACTCACTCACCAGCAGAGTGTCTATGTCAGAGATATTAGATAAACAGGAAAACTAACAATTACATTGCAGGCTGTGGAAACACAGAGAGGTACCTAAGGCACACCTATGGGAATATGGAAGTTTGGTTTCATAAAAGGATTCTGGAGGAGGTCACCTCTGACATCTCAGTTGAGTCCTACAGGATATGGAGAAAGTAGCCCCATGTTCCAGTTACTATGGCTGTGTAATAAATTACCTAAAACATACTGGATTAAAGCTATGAAAACATCTTTTCTGCTCAGAGATTCTGTGGGCCTGAAATTCACATGGAACACAGAAGGCATACCTTGTTTCTGCTCCATGATGTCTAAGGATTCAGCTGGAAGACTGGGAGGCTGGAGGCTGGAATTATCTGAAGAATGACTCATTGACATGTCTACTGGTTGACCCTGGTTGTTGGCTGAGGGGGCCTCAGCTCTCTCTACATTGTCTCTCTACTTTGGCTAGTTTGGATTTCCTCAAAACATGATGGCTGGTCCCCAGTGTCAGCATCCCAAAAAGAGGGAGTGCTGGACACAGTGGCTCACACCTGTAATCTCAGCACTTTGGGAGGCTGAGGTGGGAGGCTGCTTGAGTTCAGAAGCTCAAGACCAGCCTGGGCAACAGAGTGAGACTCTGTCTCTACCAACAATTTTTAAAATTTTAAAAATTAGCCAGGTGTGGTGATGCATACCTATAGTCCCAGTTACTTAGGAGGCTGAGGCAGGAGGATCACTTGATCCCAGGAGGTCAAGGCTGCTGTGAGCTATGACCACACCACTGCACTTCAGCGTGGGCAACAGAATGAGACTCTGTTTCAAACAAACAAACACCCACACAAACACACACACACACACACACACACACACACACACACACAAAGAGGGAGTTAGGAGGAAGCTGCGTCCTTTTTAAGACCTGGACTTGGAAGTCACCGAGCATCTCTTCTGCAGTATCCTATTGGTTGGAATAATTATAGCCCCGACCCAAATTCGAAGGGAGGAGAATAGATAACATCCCTGGGTGACAGGAATGTCAAAGTCCCAAATAGGATATGACATATGACAAATATTGGTGTGGCCCTCTTTGGAAGATCCAATCTTCCATACCAGGCAAAGGGATGGAAGACTAAGGAACAACATGAGGGATAGCCAGAGAGGGAAAAAGCATCACTTGTTCTAGGAACTACAAATAGTTTGGAGAAGCAAAGATGTCTAAATGCTTCCCAATATGCAGAGTAGGGTGTACAGAAGAGAGTGGTAAGGGCGCTGGCAGAGCTAAGGTGGGCAGGAAAGCTTCCACTGTCATACTAAAAAAGCTGGAATTTATCTTGATGGTGGTGAAAGCGGAGGGCCATGGTTAGATTCATATTTGAGATTTAGATTTTTAGATTTAAAATGATCACCCTGGTGACACTGGCTTAACTCACAATTTTGTCCAAGGCCTATGCTACTGCAGTGCTTCTGAAACTTTAAAGCACATTAGAATCACCTGGAGGTCTTGTTAAACCATGGATTGCTGGGCCTCAAAACCCCAGAGATTCCAATTCAGTAGGTCGAGAACAGGGCCTGAGAATTTGTATTTCTAACAAGTTTCCAGGTGATGCTGAGGATGCTGGCCCAGGGATCATATTTGAGAATCATTGCCCTATGATAAATCCTATCAAAATATCCTAATGGCAGAGCATGGCAATTCTGGTGAAATCCTCCCCTACCCATAACCTGACAGCTGTTAGGATCTGTCTACCTGGGGCTAAAAGCAACCAAGAGAGGAACAGGTACAGTGTACTAGAGGGTCCCTCAACATCTTTGCCCACGCCACAGTGCCCCAGCTTCTTACCAAGTGTGCCTGATTCCTCTTGACTACCTCCAAGGAACTGGAGAAGGACAAGTTCTTGCGACGCCTTCATCTTCTCTGATCTGCTACTCTAGGTCTATTTCTTTGGCCAAAAAGATGGGGCAATGATACCAACTTTGCAGGCAGCTGGAGCATTTGCTAGTGGCCTTTCTGTGTCAGAACTTGCTAAGCATGCTAGCTAATAACGATACAACAAGGGCGTGGTGGCTCACACCTGTAATCCCAGCACTTTGGGAGGCCAAAGGGCGGATCACCTGAGGTCGGCAGTTCGAGACCAGCCTGGCCAACATGGTGAAACCCCATCTCTACTAAAAATACAAAAATTAGCCAGGCATGGTGGTGGGGGCCTGTAGTCCCAGCTACTCTGGAGGCTGAGACAGGAGAATCACTTGAACCCAGAAGGTGGAGATTGCAGTGAGCAGAGATGGCACCACTGCACTCCAGCCTGGGCAACAAAGCAAGACTCTGTCTCAAATAATAATAATAATAATAATAATAATAATAATAACTAATGATGCAGCTTTCTCTCTCTCTGAGTATATAATGCAGTTCTGATGATGTGAGGAAGGGCCTTACTGTTGGTGTGGCAGAGTCTGAGACCACGGCTGGCAACAAAAATACTCCCCTTTGATGCCTATGGGCTCTCCCTTTATGGCTTCAAGGAGGGCTTCTCAATCTTGGCAGTATTTGCCAAGACTGGACACTTCTTTGTTGCACAGGTTGGGGGCTGTCTTGCACATCACAGGACGTTTCATCCCTGGCCTCTACCTACTAGATGCCAGTAGAACACACCCACCCCACAGCTGCCCATTGTGACAATCAAAAGCATCTCCAGATACTTTGCAGGGGGAAAATGATTTCTCCAGGTCTGGCATATACATAACAGTATTTAAGCAGCTGCCTAGAATTAGTTAAACACAGAAAGATGTCTCTCATCCCAAATGCCCTGGACCACCTCTTTGACAGGCTATCAGATCCTCACCTCCTCCACCCTATTTTTGAAGGCCCTGTGCCAACGCCACTTCTTCCATGAATACTTCCTTGGTTTCCCCATCCCTAGCTCTATATAAATCTTCCATTCAACACTCATACCTGTTACATTCCTCTTGACACTTGTCATTTAGCATCCTAAGTATGTAAACATGTCTCTCTTCACGATTCACAAAGCGGCTTTGGAAGAACTTTAGTACCTTCCCATCTTCTCTGCCATGAAAAGTGTACACGATTGACATTTTCTTTTTTCTTTTCTTTTTTTTTTCTTTAAGACAGTATCTTGTTATGATGGCCGGGCTGGGATGCAGTGACTATTCATTCACAGGCACAATCTTGGCTCACTGCAGCCTTGAGCTCCCAGGCTCAAGTGATCCTCCTGCCTCAGCCTCCTGAGTAGCTGAGATCACAGGCATGCACTACCACAGTCGGCTCACATTTGACATCACCTAAAGCATATATAAAATGTGAAGAAAACTTTCACAATTTGCATCCTTTTGTAATATGTGACGGAAATAAAATTCTCTTTTAAAATCTATCAACAATAGGCAAGGCACGGTGGGTGGCTCATGCCTATAGTCTCAGCACTTTGTGAGGCCCAGGCGGGCGGATCGCTTGAGCCTAGGAGTTCCAGGGCACCGTGGGCAACATAATGAAACCCTGTCCACAAAAAATACAAAAATTAGCTGGATGTGGTGGCACACACCTGTACTCCCAGCTACTTGGGAGGCTGAAATGGGAGGACTGCCTGAACCCTAGAGGGGGAAGTTGCAGTAAGCCAGGACTGCACCACTGCACTCCAGCCTGGGCAACAGAGTAAGACTCTGTCTCAAACAAACAAACAAATGAGGCGGGGGGATCGCGAGGTCAGGAGATTGAGACCATCCTGACTAACACGGTGAAACGCCGTCTCTACCAAAAAAAAAAATTAGCCGGGCGTGGTGGCAGGCGCCTGTAGTCCCAACTACTTGAGAGGCTGAGGCAGGAGAATGGCGTGAACCGGGGAGGCGGAGCTTGCAGTGAGCCGAGATCGCACCACTGCACTCCAGCCTAAGGGACAGAGCGAGACTCTGTCTCAAAAATAAATAAACAAACAAACAAAATCCATTAACAATATTTATTGTGCACTTAACAGAAACCATGCCCTGTCCAAAAAAACTTTACAGGGCTTAACTCATTTTATCCTTACCACAATCCTATGAAGCAGGAACTTTTATAAACTGCATTTTATAAACAAGGCACAGAGAGGTTAATTAACTTGCCCGTTGGTCACACAGCTAGGAAGTGGGCAGAGTAGATTTACACAAGGCATCCGTCTCCTGGCCCCACATACCCAACTGCTGTAAACCCATACCGTCGGCCAAGCAGCCTCAATTCGTGCATGCACCCACTTCCCAGCAAGACAGAGCTCCCAAGTTCCTCCTGTTTAGAATTTTTGAAGCGGCGGGTCACCAGGCTGTAGTCTCCCTGGGGTCAGGGGTCCTGATTGCACTCCGTGCTTTGCACAAAGCAGGCTCTCCATTTTTGTTAAATGCACGAATAGTGCTAAGCTGGGAAGTTCTTCCTGAGGTCTAACCTCAGGCTGTTTCCCCACAGAAGAGTGCCTGCGGCCAGTGGCCACCAGGGGTCGCCGCAGCACCCCGCGCCGGAGGGCGGAGCGGGCGGCAGACCCGGAGCAGCATGTGGACTCTCGGGCGCCGCGCAGTCGCCGGCCTCCTGGCGTCCCCCAGCCCGGCCCAGGCCCAGACCCTCACCCGGGCCCCGCGGCCGGCAGAGTTGGCCCCGCTCTGCAGCCGCCGGGACCTGCGCACTGGCATCGATGCGACCTGCACAACCCACCACGCCGTGAGTATCCGCGCCGGGAACCGCCGCGGGCCGCACGCCGCGCGCCGCACGCCTGCGTAGGGAGGCGCCGCGCACGCCGTGGACGCTCCGGGGACGCGCGCCGTTCTAGCTCACCCTGCTCGGTCTCAGAGCGGTCTGGCGGTCGCGGCCTTGCAACTCCCTTCTCTAGTTCTCCCGGTTGCATTTGCACTGGCTTCTGCTTTCCGATGGAAAAGGGGACATTTTGTCCTGCAGTGCGACTGCAGGGCACGGCACGGGCGAAGGCAGGGCAGGCTGGTGGAGGGGACCGGTTCCGAGGGGTCTGCGGCTGTCTCCATGCTTGTCACTTCTCAGCGATAACTTGTTTCAATAATATTAATAGGTGGTATCTGCTAGTATATACATACACATCATGTGTGTGTCTGTGTGTATCTATATATAACGTGTGTGTGTGTTTGCGCGCACGGGCGCGCACATACCTAATATTTTTAAGGGTGGATTTTTTTGAACGAAATGCTTTCCTGGAGCGAGGTGAAACTTTAGAGCTGCAGAGTAGCTAGAGCAGCAGGGACCCTGGCTTCTGGAAAATGACCCGACCTTTATTCCCAATTCAGCCCCACTCCACAGAGCTGTGTGACCTTGGGGGATCCCCAACCTCTCTGAGACGTGGCTTTGTTTTCTGTAGGGAGAAGATAAAGGTGACGCCCGTTTTGCGGACCTGGTGTGAGGATTAAATGGTAATAGCATAGATAAAGTCTTCAGAACTTCAAATTAGTTCCCCTTTCTTCCCTTGGGCATACAAAGAAATATCTGGCCCAGTTATGCCACGACTTGAAAGGAGGAAACCCAAAGAATGGCTGAGGGGATGAGGAAGATTCCTCAAGGGGAGGACGGGGTATTTAATGAGGGTCTTGAAGATGTCAAGAAAGTGGTGGAGGGTGTTCCACGAGGAGGGAACCGTCTGGGCAAAGGCAAGGAAGGCGGAAGGGGATCCCTTCTGAGTGGCTGGGCATGTATTAGGAGAGATGAAAGAGGCAGGCCAAGTCCAAGCCATGTTTGTGTTGCTCCCCGGAGTTTGTACTTTAGGCTTAAACTTCCCACTTACATGTGTTATTTGGCCCGCATTGTGTTTGAAGAAGCTTTGGGATTGGTTGCCAGTGCTTAAAAGTTGGGACTTAGAAAATGGATTTCCTGGCAGGGCGCGATGGCTCATGCCCATAATCCCAGCCCTTTGGGAGGCCTAGGCAGGTGGATCACCTGAGGTCAGGAGTTCAAGACTCGCCTGGCCAACATGGTGAAACACAGTCTCTACTGAAAAATACAAAAAAAAAAAAAAAGAAAAGAAGAAGAAGAAGAAGAAAAAGAAGAAACAAAGAAATGTTAGCTGGGCGTGGTGTCGCACGCCTGTAATCCCAGCTACTCCGGAGGTTGAGGCAGGAGAATCACTTGAACCCGGGAGGCGAAGGTTGCATTGAGCCAGGATCGCCCACTGCACTCCAGCCTGGGTGACAGAGCAAGAATCCATCTCAAAAAATAATTATAATAAATAAAAATAAAAAATAAAATGGATTTCCCAGCATCTCTGGAAAAATAGGCAAGTGTGGCCATGATGGTCCTTAGACCCCCTCTAGGAAAGCAGACATTTATTACTTGGCTTCTGTGCTCTACCTGAGCTGCTGCGTATTGGGCTTCCATCCCTGGCTGTGTGGACAGCATGGGGTGTCAGCAAAGTTGTTGTTTTTTTTTTTTGTTTTTTTTTTTGAGACGGAGTTTCCCTCTTATTGCCCAGGCTGGAGTGCAGTGGCTCAATCTCAGTTCACTGCAACCTCTGCCTCCCGGGTTCAAATGATTCTCCTGCCTCAGCCTCCTGAGTAGCTGGGATTATAGGCTAATTTTTTAGTAGAGATGGGTTTCTCCATGTTGGTCAGGCTGGTCTCGAACCCCCAACCTCAGGTGATCCGCCTGCCTTGCCCTTCCAAAGTGCTGGAATTACAGGTGTGAGCCACCGCATCCGGCAGTCAGCAGAGTTTTTAATTTAGGAGAATGACAAGAGGTGGTACAGTTTTTTGGATGGTACCTGGTAGCTGTTAAGGGCTGTTGACTGACAAACACACCCAACTTGGCGCTGGCGCCCAGGAGGTGGACACTGGGTTTATGGATAGATGGTTAGCAACCTCTGTCACCAGCTGGGCGTCTTTTTTCCGTACTGAATTAATCACATTTGTTTAACCTGTCTGTTATCTGCCTTGCACATCTTGGGTATTTGAGGAGTTGGGTGGATGGCAGTGGCAACTGGGGCCACCATCCTGTTTAATTATTTTAAAGCCCTGACTGTCCTGGATTGACCCTAAGGTCCCCTTGGTCTCCAAAATTCATCAGAAACTGAGTTCACTTGAAGGCCTCTTCCCCACCCTTTTCTCTATCCCTTACATCTACTTCTAGAGCAGCTGTTCAACAGAAACAGAATGGGAGCCACACACATAATTCTACATTTTCTAGTTAAAAAGAAAAAAAATCATTTTCAACAACATATTTATTCAACCTAGTACATACAAAATATTATCGTTCCAACATGTAATCAGTATTTTAAAAATCAGTAATGAGGCCAGGCACTGTGGCTTACTCCTGTAATCCCAGGAGTTTGGGAGGCTGAGGCTAGTGGATCATCTGAGATCTGGAGTTCAAGACCAGCCTGGCCAACATGGTGAAACCCCATCTCTACTAAAAATTAGCTTGGCATGGTGGTGGGTGCCTGTAGTTCCAGCTACTCGGGAGACTGAGGCATGAGAGTCACTTGAGCCCAGGAGGCAGAGGTTGCAGTGAGCCAAGATTTTGGGAGACTCTGTCACACACACACACACACACACACACAAAAATCAGTAATAAGATACCTTACATACTCTTTCATACTCATATACTTCCAGCATATCTCAATTCACAATTTCCAAGTAAATGCTCGATCTCTATTTAGTTTTATAAAATAGACAATTGAAAATGATGGTTCACATAGTCAAGTTGTTCCAAACACACTTAAATGTCTCCTAGGCCGGGTGTGGTCACTCACACCTGTAATCCCAGCACTTTGGGAGGCCGAGATGCGTGGATCATCTGAGGTCAGGAGTTTGAGACCAGCCTGGCCAACATGGTGAAACCCTGTCTCTACTAAAAATACAAAAATTAGCTGGGTGTGGTGGCGGGCGCCTGTAATCCCAGCTACTCGGGAGGCTGAGGCAGGATAATTGCTTGAACCTGGGAGGCGGAGGTTGCAGTGAGCTGAGATCACACCACTGCACTCCAGTCTGGGCGACAGAGCGAGACTCTGTCTCCAAAAAAAAAAAGAAAAAAAGTCTCTTTATAATGTTATTACTTTATTATCACCTCAAATAATTAAAATTAAATAAAGTCGAAAATCCAGGTCCTCAGTCCCATTGGCCACATTTCTAGTGCTCAGTAGCCACGGGGGCTGGTGACCACCACATGGGACAGCGTATTTAGTGCCTGATCATTGGTTCTCAGATCTGGCTACTTAGCAGAATCAAGAATCCACAGAAATGGCTTTTAAGAGCACAACCCCAGGCCGGGCGCGGTGGCTCAAGACTGTAATCCCAGCACTTTGGGAGGCCAAGGCGGGTGGATCACGAGGTCAGGAGATCGAGACCCTCCTGGCTAACACGGTGAAACCCCGTCTCTACTAAAATACAAAAAACTAGCCAGGCGCGGTGGCGGGCGCCTGTAGTCCCAGCTACTCGGAGGCTGAGGCGGGAGAATGGCGGAAACCCGGGAGGTGGAGCTTGCAGTGAGCCGAGATCGCGCCACTGCACTCCAGCCTGGGCGACACAGCGAGACTCCGTCTCAAAAAAAAAAAAATAGCACAACCCCAAAGTCCCCAGCCCTAACCTTACTTACCTGGAGGCTGGAAAGGACTCTGGCTCCACAAGGCAGCCTGTGTTTTTTGATTGAGGGATGTGACAGGGGCTGCGTCTTTAATGTTTCCTCTTAAATACTAGAGACAGCTTCGAGGAGGAGATGACTAGATGTGTCTTAGTCCATTTGCTGTTGCTTGTAACAGAATACCTGAAACTGGGCAATTTATATGGTAAAATAATGGTTTTTTTACTGCTCGGGAGGCTGAGAAGTCCAAGGTCCGGTCCCTTCTTGCTGGTGGGGACTTTGCAGAGTATTGAGGCAGCACGGAGCGTCATATGGTAAGGGGCTGACGGTGTTACCTCTTTTCTTTTCTTATAAAGCCTAACTAGTTTCACTCCCAGGATAACCCATTCATCTATGAATGGATTAATCCATTCTTGAGGGAAGAACCTTCATGACCCAGTCACCTCTTAAAGGCCCCACCTCTCAATACTGCCACATTGAGAATTAAGTTTCAACATGAGTTTCGGAGGTGACAGACATTCAAACCATAGCATGCTGCCTCTTAAATAACTCAGTAAGCTCCTGTGGCATCCACTTCTGCATGCCTTGGACAGCTTTTAGACATCTGTTTTCCTAGAGGGACAAGACCATCACCTGTGATCCTATGACCTTTTGGCTTTAGGCCTAACAAGCAAGTTATACCCTCACTCACTTTCAAATCATTTTTATTGTCTTGCAGACAATTTACACAAGTTTACACATAGAAAAGGATATATAAATATTTATACTGCTGCCATGCACAGTGGCTCATGCCTGTAATCCCAGCACTTTGGGAGGCCGAGGCAGGTGGATCACGAGGTCAGGAGATTGAGACCATCCTGGCTAACACGGTGAAACCCCATCTCTACTAAAAATGCAAAAGAAAAAATTAGCCGGGCATGGTGGTGGGCGCCTGTAGTCCCAGCTATTTGGGAGGCTGAGGCAGGAGAATGGCGTGAACCCAGGAGGCAGAGCTTGCAGTGAGCTTGCAGATGGCGCCACTGTACTCCAGCCTGGGCGACAGAACGAGACTCCGTCTCAGAAAAATAAATAAGTAAATATTTATACTGCTTAAAAACTAATAATAAATGCTATGGTCTGCATGTTTGTGTCACCTCACCTTTCATATGTTAAAACCTAATCACTGAAGTGATATTAGGAGGTGGGGCCCTTGGGAGGTGATGAGGTATGAGGGTGGAGCCCATATGACTGAGATTAGTGCCCTTCTAAAATAGCCCAGCGGAGCTTGTTCACCCTTACACAGTGACAAGGCATCATCTATGAACCAGGAAACTGGCCCTCCCCAGACATCAGAGCTGTTGGTGCATTGATCTTGGATTTCCCACCCTCCAGGACTCTGAGAAACACATTTCTATTGTTTATAAGCCACCCAGTGGCTGGTATTTTGTTATAGCATCCCAGACTAAGACAAATAACAAATACTTGTATCCCTGACACCAGGTTAAGGGATAGAATTTACTTGTTCCTCAGGAGGCCCTTGTCCTCACCCCATCACTGCCCCGTCCTCCCTAGAGGAATCTGCCAGCCCGAATTCTGTTAATCATACGCTCCTTTTCTTAGAGTTTGACGTCCTCTGTATCTCCCCCAATCCATGTATTGTTTATATACAAGGTGTTCTGCCGTATCTGTTCTGGTGTGGCTTGCCCCCTTTTGTTCAACACTGTTTTTGAGCGTCATCTGTATGGATGCATGCAGTTGTCATTTATTTGTTTTCACTGCTGGATAGTGTCCGGTTGGGTGAATATATCACACTCTATATCACTCTCTCCCCAGGCTCCTTTAGGTGACATTTGGTTGGTTGCAGTGTTCTGTTATGATGATGCTGCTGTGACTGTTCTTGTGCATGGACAGAAGTTCCTTTCAGGTGAATTTCTCAGAATGGAATTGCTGGGCAAAGGGCCAGCCAATAGTCAACTCGTTTGATGCCAAAAGTGGTTGTACCAGTTCATCCTCCCCCTGCGAGGCATGAGTCCTGATTCACTCTTCAAGTGCTGTGGTTTGACAGGGCCGGGGGCGACAAGGGGACACCTGGGAAGGAAAGCTGGGCTCTGTGCTGACCACCCAGGCCAGTCCTTACCAGGGGATGGGCAATGATTGGGTCAAGTGGTTCCTGACCCATGGGCCTGAGACTTTAGGCCCAGAAACTAGTATTTCCTCAAATGCATCCTGTGAGCTGGCACTGTGTGAGCAAGCACACACATCTGAAGACTCAAGCTAGGCAAGCCTACCATGACTTGTGGTCCAAGGGCTCATGGGTGACCTGGAGTTAGAGGGAGAGGTGGCCACCGGGTAGCTTTAGAAAGAACACTCATCCTGGCCAGGTGCAGTGGCTTACGCCTATAATCCCAGCACTTTGGGAGGCCAAGGTGGGTGGATCATGAGGTCAAGAGTAAGACCAGCCTGGCTGACATGGTGAAAACTCACCTCTACTAAAAATATAAAAATTAGCTGGGCATGGTAGCACATGCCTGTAATCCCAGCTACTCAGGAGGCTGAGGCAGGAGAATCGCTTGAACCCGGGAGGCAGAGGTTGCAATGAGCCGAGATCATGCCACTGCACTCCAGCCTAGGTGAAAAAGTGAGACTCTGTCTCAAAAAGAAAAAAGAAAAAGAAAGAAAACACTCATCCTATGACCTTGACCTCCAAGCTTGCCCTCCCTCAAGCAGAACAGAATGGAGCCTCCCTCAGGCAGAGGCCAATGTTTGCCTCTGACCTAGGTCTCCATGCTTTTGTTCAGAGCCTGAACACCCTCAGGCTCTGTACTTGGGGTATTTCTGTTCTCTTGTTTTATGATCATGGTTGTGAGGTTTGTTGTGAGTACCATGATCCCTTCCTTCAGAGGAGTAAACTGAGGTTCCAAAAGATTTAGCAGTTGTCCAAGGAATATTAAATTGACAAAAGCAGGTAGGATATAAAACAAGGAGTATTTGGCAATGGTTCTTTTTTATGATTAAAAACAGCCGAAGAAAGACTTCTACTTATGCCTTTGAATGAGTAACCTACATTTGACCAAACCTCCCACCAATAACAACCATCAAATCTCTATTAAATTAAAAACACACACACACAAACAAAAACAGCTATTGTGAACGTATCAGCAACTAAGACAACTAAGGTTTGAGGGGCCAGGATCCTGGAGATTCGGGAACTTCCCTGAGGTGAGCCTGACATTCTCAGACACTTTTCCTTGGATGTTTTGAGCACTGCTCTGATTGCTGGGAAAACAGTTCCTTCCACTGTGCACACACTCTGGGGCCAGACAGCTTGGGTTCAGTCCCAGCTCTGCCACTTAATGTCGCTGTGTCTGTGTAAGCAAGTTACCCTTTGGTGCGTCAGTTTCCTCATCTGTAAAACACAATAGTTGATCCTGATTCGTTAAGATTCTGTACTTGTGAATTTGCCCACTTGCTAAAATCTGTTCCCCCAAAATCAGTACCCCTGGCCCTTTTGCGGTCATTTCAAAGATGTGTGCAGAGTGGCAAAAAAATGTGAGCTCCTCCAGGCTCATGTTCCCAGCCAAGGTTCGACAAAGTGCTGCCCTGCCTTCTTATTTCAGCTGTCATAGTGTAAAGAGTGTTATTTTCACAGTCTGGTTAATGCCGTGTTTTTCACATTTTTATGCTTTTTTCTGGTGATTTCTCTGTTAAAATTGTCTCCAAGTGTAGTGCAAAGTTCAGCACGAGGAGGCTGTGATGTTCGTTACAGAGAAAATGCATGTGTTAGAGAAGCTTTGTCAGGCAGGAGTTAAGGTGCTGTTGTCCTGAGGTCAATTAATTTGTTGTTGTTGTTTGAGACAGGATCTCCCTCGTTGCCCAGGCTGTTGGAGTGCAATGGTGTAATCATAGCTCACTGCAGCCTCTACCTCTCTGGTTCAGCCTCCTGAGTAGCTGGGACTACAGGTGCACCCCACCACACCCAGATAATGTTTTTGATTTTTTTTTTTTTTTTTAGGTGGAATTTTGCTCATCGCCCAGGCTGGAGTGCAATGGTGTAATCTTGGCTCACTGCAACTTCCACCTCCCGGATTCAAGCAATTCTGCCTCAGCCTCCTGAGTAGCAGAGATTACAGGCACATGCTATCACACCTCGCTAATTTTTGTGTTTTTAGTAGAGACGGGGTTTCACCATGTTGGCCAGGCTAGTCTTGAACTCCTGACCTCAGGTGATCCACCCGCCTCTTCCTCCCAAAGTGCAGGGATTATAGGCATGAGCCACAACGCCCAGCCTCATGTTTTTTATTTTTCAAGTTGAAATAGGTCTCTCTATGTTGCCCAGGCTGGTCTCAAATTCTTTAGCTCAGGTAATCCTCCCACCTTGGCTTCCCAAAGTGCGGGCATTACAGGTGTGAGCTACCATGCCCAGCCAAGATCAGTGTTAATGAATCAACTATATATTTCATAAGGTGTCTTTAAACAGAAATAAGGTTATATATTGATCGATTGGTAACAATGTTGTGACCAGCAGCTTAGGAGGACCTAGCCTTGTATTTCTCCTATAAATAATTTGCTTGTTGAGTGTTTGTGGCAACTTTGTAGCACATAACTGTTGAGAATAAGGATTGTAATAAGAGTACCTCCCTCACAGGATTGTAATGAAGACTGAGTCCATTTATGTAAAGGCTGAGAGCAGTGTCAAGCAGATGGTGAACACTCTAGAATGTGCGATAGCTCTAACAGTGGTTATCATGGCTGCCCTCTCACTTCTTCAGAGCCATGTGTTTCTAAGGTCTGCACTCTGCCCTAACCTCCCACTCCACTGTCCACCAGCCCGTTTCCTCCTCCACTCACTTCCCAGCCCTGTGCCTTCTGCCTTCCCTTTTCTGAGTTTGCTAAGGGCACTGCTGGCTCAAGAGTAGTAACAGTCTCTCACCTCTTCTCTCCATGGCAACCAGTGACCTTTGGAGAATGTAAATCTTATCTCCAATCTCTTAAAGCCCTTCAGTGCCTTCCCAGGATGAGGTCCAGCTAAGGTCCTTGGCAAGACCCAGGCCAACCCCGCCTCCCTCCATCAGCTCCCCTGCATCTCTCCACTCCAGCTGCACCACTCTTGTACCCCACTGGCTCTTGTCTGATTATTTCCTTCATCTCCCCAGCTGGTCAGCAGAGCTGGTGGTAATCAACTCAGACCCTGTCGCCTGGATGCTCAGCAGTTAGGGACTAAAAAAAAATCAGCAGGTCACATTCTGTCCTGCAGATCTTGCTGATAAGATCTGTCAGACAGCAGTCAGCAGTCAGAGCCGATCTTCTGCACTTCAGCAGGCTCCTGCCTCTTGCTATTTCCTGTTGCTTCTCTTAGTGACCTTTTAAGAGCATTGTGGATGCCTCCCAGCCTCCTGCTAACCATTCTGTAACCTGAACAGCCTGCAGTAGCCCTGCCCTGCAGAACTTCCTGATGTGATGGAAATGCTGTGTCTGCACCACTAGCCGCATGTGGCCACAGGATTCTTGAAACTGGTGGTGCAGTTGAGGAGCTGACTTTATTTTACCTCATTAAATTTAAATGTAAATAGCTACATGTGGCTTATTGGCTAGCCTATTGGACAACACGGGCTTAGAGAGACACAGAGAGACCTCACTGTAATGCACTAAAAGGTAAAAAAAAAAAATCCTAAGAAATATTCCTAAAAAACTTTAACATAGGGCCGTGTGCAGTGGCTCATGCCTGTAATCCCAGCACTTTGGGAAGCTGAGGAGGGCAGATCACTTGAGGCCAGGAGTTCAAGACCAGCCTGGCCAACATGGTGAAACCCCGTCTCCACTAAAAATACAAAAAATCGGGTGTGGTGGCGGGCGCCTGTAGTCCCAGCTACACAGGAGGCTGAGGCACGAGAATCACTCGAACCCGGGAGGCCGGGGTTACAGTGAGCCAAGATCGCGCCACTGCACCCCATCCTGGGGTGACAGAGTGAGACTTCATCTCAAAAACAAAAAACAAAAAACAAACAAACAAAAAAAAACACTTTAGCATGATTATGTAACCAAAATGCAGGTTAGTTGTTCACCGGATGCAGAGTCCAATTAACAACAGCAAGGCCTGGTACCAAAAAAAAAGTGAATTTATTCTGAAACTAGCTTGGGTAAAGGGTACAAAGCGTCCTGCCTTTCTTTAAAAGTGCTGCTTCCCCTTTGAAGCAGAAGGTGGACACTTTTACAAGGTAAGGGGGGAAGTGTGCAAGGGCAAGTAGGGGGGTCCCTCTGCTAGTTCTGTGCCTACTCTACAGGACAGTTGACTTGGCACCTTCCTGGTTAGAAATAAGCTGTAGCAGTGGCCACGTGGGCCCGCTTTCGATATGCCCTCCCAGAGAAAGAGAGTCCTGAAGCAACCCCCGAGGGTGGAAGTTCCAGGCCACCACCCACTGGAGGTGAAAGTTCTGTGGTGGGTTTGCTTTGGTCTGCAAATCTGCTGTCAAGCGAAGGAGAGATCTGTGCTCTGGAAGAGCACACAGTTAGAAAAGCTTGCCCTGCAGGGAATGTGTGGTGAGGGGGAGGTGAAAGGTTATATTTGCATTTCTGAAGGGCTAAGTAGGAAACCGGCGAACCAGGGGAGAGGAGAAGAGAAGAGAGGAGATTTTTTTTTTTAAGAAAAGTAACATATTCTCTTTTTCTTAGAAAAAGTGGAGCACCCGGTTATAGGCACTCTTGAATGTAGAAGTAGCAATATATAAATTATGCATTAATGGGTTATAATTCACTGAAAATAGTAATGTACTTCTTAACTTTGGCTTTCAGAGTTCGAACCTCCATGGCCTCAGCCAGATTCGGAATGTCAAAAAGCAGAGTGTCTATTTGATGAATTTGAGGAAATCGGGAACTTTGGGCCACCCAGGGTAAGATAAAACACCTTCCACTTCATAGGTATCTTCCTCCCTCCTTCCCTCCCTCTCCCATTAGAACCTGGTTTTCTTCCTGAGCAGCAACAATCTTAGGCATCTTTCCGTGTGACTGAGTATCCACCACATTCTTTTTAATGAAATAGTATTAGACCGTATGGATGCGACATAACCCATTTAACCCATCCCCTATTGTTGGACATTCAGGTTGTTTCCAGAGTTTCAATAGTATTTTATTCAATATCCTAATAGTTAGGGCAAGCCATGCTGCTATCACAAATAGACCCAAATATTTAATGGCTCAAACCGATAATATTTGTGTCCTCCTCTCTGGGCAGTACAAGGTTGGCATGCCTTGTTAAGTGAATTAGGAACTACACTCATTCCACCTTCCAGTTTGGTCCTTATCTGTCAGTGCCTTACTGTCTTCTGCATTGTTGAGTCTCATTCTCTTTATCCAAGTTCCATTTGCCAGAAAGGGCTAGAAGCACAGAAGGGCTGGAAGTGGCATTTGTTCCTCACTCGCATTCTGGTGGGAAGAACTTAGTGGCGTGGACTTTGCTAACTGTAAGGGAGGCTGGGAAATATAGTCCAGCGAGTGCCCTGGAAGAAGCCAGCACTGCATTCCCCATGGAAAGCTATCAGGCATGGCTACAGTCTACCCCCTGCCAACCAGTATCTGCATGAACCCTCCTTCCACACTCAGATGCATTTATCCCCAGCCCCAAGAGAGCCAACCGATGCCCATGTGGTCACCACAGCCACCTCCAAGTCCGAGATTTCCAGGTGACATGCAGTCTCCTCTCTGTCAGCTTTAGTAATGGCTTCTTCAAAACCTACACACAGACACAGACACACATGATGGAGAGGGGCAGGATAACTGCAGCCGTAACTCCATTCAGAAAAGAGGCACAGTGCTGACCACCCGCAGCCCTGGAGACTTGCTGGGCAGCACTGGGTCAACCTTTACCCTGGCAGAGGAGCATGTTCCTCCACAAATCCCTGCTTCAGCTTCCTGGGGGGGCTCCTCCTTCTCCTCCTTGTCTGTTATTTTCCTTGGCCACCGGGGAGGCAGGCAGTGGGAAGTGTGCCCTCCTCAGGGGTGAGCAGCCTTCACAGCCCACTTCCTGCTGATAACAGTTTGGGGTTCCACAGGCTGTTTTAAGACTCCAATCAGCTAATTCAGGCCAGACTCACTTTTTTTTTTCTCTCTCTCTCTCTGTTTTTGTTTTTTGTTTTTTGTTTTTTGTTTTTAATGAAATCACACCCTGTGACCCAGGCTGGAGTGCAGTGGTGCAATCTCGGCTCACTGCAGCCTCTACCTCCTGGGTTCAAGCAGTTCTCCTGCCTCAGCCTCCTAAGTAGCTGGGACTATAGGCATGCAGTGCCACACCTTGCTAATTTTTGTATTTTTAGTAAAGACGGGGTTTCACCATGTTGGCCAAGCTAGTCTCAAATTCCTGACCTCGGGTCATCCACCCACCTTGGCCTCCCAAAGTCCTGGGATTACAGGCATGAGCCACTGCGCCCGACCCAGACTCATTTTTCTTTGAGAGTAGGCTTTTCCCAAAAGTAGGCTTCTGATCTATTCACTTTCAGGCAGTCCTATGTGCCAGGAACCACATCCAAATTTCCTCCCTGGATGGGAGCCTCAGGCTGCCTTATCTCCTTGCATGCCCCCATGCCCAGCTCTCTCAGCCTAAGGGCAGGTACCTTGAGGTCATGTTAAACAATGAGACTGGAGACCAGCAATGCCCTCAGCCTGTCTTTTGCAGCTGGACTGGGTCTCTTGTTTTGGCTCAATGGGAAGCCTTTGCTGTTCAAAGCCTTAGCTTCTCTGGCTGAGTGCAGTGGCTCACGCCTGTAATCCCAGCACTTTGGGAGGCCGAGGCGAGCGATCACCTGAGGCCAGGAGTTCAAGACCAGCCTGGCAAACATGGTGAAACCCTGTCTCTACTAAAAATACAAAAAATTAGCCGGACGTGGTGGCGGACACCTGTAATGCCAGCTACTTGGGAGCCTGAGGCAGGAGAATCGCTTGAACCTGGGAGACAGAGACTGCAGTGAGCCGAGATCATGCCACTGCACTCCAGCCTGGGTAACAGAGCAAAACTCCATCTCAAAAGAAGAAGAAGAAGAAAAGCCTTAGATTCTCCCTTTGACTTTCCACATTTGTGCAGCCTTTTATCTCCAATGCTCCATTTCATTCCATCTGCTGGCTTACTCTTTTCTTGTCACATCTACTAAAAACAACAAGAAGCCACCCATATTCAGGAACATTTTAACTGTCCCCAGAGCTATATGCTCAGTAGGCTTACAGTTGGCCCTCCAGGTTATCTGAGACTCAGATTTCCAGAGGGCTTTGCATGGCTCACAAGGTCTGAAGAGCCTCTGAGCCTCCCAGCCTGCGGTGTCTGTTCATTGACTTTGCCACAGTCTCAAAGGGGCACAGCATGCTGCATGTTTGAGTTTTTTGCTTTGGTGGCATCCATTTCCAGCCTCGGCTTCCAGCATTCCTCCCGCAACAGACTCTCTGTCGCTTTCTCCTTACTCCTTCTGGCAGTCCTGGGAGGTTGCATAGGGCCCTTGCAGGATGCCCCAAGTCCAGCTCCCTCTGCCCTCTGGGAAGCACACCCTTGACCTGCCATGTATAGGAAGACAGCCCACTTCTGCCAGGGTCCAACTCTCTGCTGGCAGGTAGCACCTTCCAACCTCTGCACTTTGGACTTTATAACTGTCAGGTATAAAGTCGGTTGTGTCTTTATGTTTCTCAAATTCTTCAAGACACGTGTCAACCAATCTCTCCTACCCATTCTTTCCAGCTTACTCTCAAAACACACCCTATCTGTCCAGCTCACTCTCAAAACACACTCTGTCAGACCAACCACTCCTTTTAAAGGACATCTCCTCACCAACCCAGTCAGGTAGCCTTCCCCACGTTGTATCCTGGAAGTGGGTGATGGACTGGTTGGGGAAGAGGGTCATATGGCAAATCTGTATGTCTTACAGTAATTGTCTAGCAGTCCCCGGTATCTTACTTGAGGCCCCTTGGAAACTTTCAGATAGTGGAGTTGTCTGTTACATATCTTATAACCTACAGATATTAATATATCCTCACAGGGGCACAAAAGCTCTTACAAGGATGTTTATTATAATAATACTTTTATTGTTATAATTTACATGCCATAAAACTCACCACTTTAAAATGTATAACGCAAGCATTTTTAGTATATTCACAAGGTTGTGCAGCTATCACCACTATCTAATTCCGGAACATTTTCATTACTCCAGAAGGAAACCCTATTCGTGTTAGCAGTCACTCCCCCATTCCGCCTTTCCCTAAAACCCAGCAATCACTAATCTACTTTCTGTCTCTGTGGATTTAAAGTAATTTTAAATTTGAAAAACAGCATCTGTAAGGAAATGTGTCCAGTCACAAGCATACAGCTTGATGAATTTGCAAAAAATTGAACAGTCCCGTGAACATACCCTGTAAGCTCAAGACATAGAATGTTGCCAGCCGCTGCAAGCAAACTGCCTGCTCACTTCTAGCCATTAACCCCTCCTTCTCTTCCTTCTAGTCATTAACCCCTCAGAGTTTAACTATTCTGATTACTTATAGCATAGGTTAGTTCTGCCTGTTTTTTCACTTTATATAAACTGTCTCATTAAGTATAAACAGTTTGTGTATACTTGTATATTTCTATCACAATGTTTGTGAGATTCATCCATACTGTTCCTATAGACAATTCTATTTTGCAGTGTAGTATTCCATTGTATGAATATACCATAATTTATTTATCTATGGTATTACAAAGGAGTACTTGGACAGTTTCCAGTTTGGGGCTATAGGATAGTTATGATACAAATATTTTAGTATAGTACATGTCTTTTGGTGAACCTGGGCACACATTTCTGTTGGGTATAGCCCCTAAGAGTGGAATTGATGGGTCATAGCATGTAAAGGCATTCAACTTTAGTAGATACTGTCCAACAGTTTTCCAAAGTGATTGTCCAACTCACTTGCCTATCAGCAGTATCTGAAAAGTCTAGTTGCTTCTTTTCTTGGCCAATTCTTTTTTCTTTTATTTAATTTTACTGTAAAGACAGGGTTTCACTTTGTCACCCAGGATGGAATGCAATGGCGCGATCACAGCCCACTGCAGCCTTGACCTGCCGGGCTCGGGTGATCCCTCCCACCTCAGGCTCCTGAGGAGCTAGAACTACAGGCATGTGCCACACCGAGCTAATTTTTTAAATTTTTTTGTAGAGATGGGGTCTCTACATTGTCTCAGACTCCTGGATTCAAGTGATCCTTCTCCCTTGGCCTCCCAAAGTTCTGGTATTACAGGCACGAGCCACTGCACCCAGCCCATGGCCAGCTCTTGATACGATCTGTCTCTTTCTTTTCTTTTCTTTTTTAATGTGAGAAGTGTTAAATAATCTTTTTTTGATATTACACATAAATCACACTAAAATGTCTTTCAGTAAGTAAAATGAACCATTTTAGATACAGAAAATTCTGATTGGATTGGCACAGTTAAGGCCAAAAATATAAAGTTGACATTGCTACTTTATCTTCAGCCCTTGCCTTTAAGAGGCAAATGAACACAAAATACAGGTGAATCTTGCTTGGTTCTGAGATAGTGAAGGAATTTCCTCCACTATTTAAATATATTTACATAACCAGTTACATAAATCTAAATATTAAAAAAATCTCCAATAGATTTTAAGATGGCATTCACCATCTTTGTGAAAAGTTGAACATTACTAATGAAAGCTGATCATATCTTTAGAAGGAATAAACAATGATAGCATTTACTGAGAGTAACTTGGGTTTTTTTTGCATTTTTTTTTTTGGTTTTGTTTTGTTTTTTTGTTTTGAGATAGAGTTTTGCTCTTGTTGCCCAGGCTAGAGTGCGGTGGCGCCACCTCAGCTCACTGCAACCTCCGCCCCCTGGATTCAAGCGATTCTCCTGCCTCAGCCTCCCAAGTAGCTGGGATTACAGGTTCGCCCCACCATGCCCAGCTAATTTGTATATTTTTAGTAGAGGCGAGGGTTCACTATGTTGGCAAGACTGGTCTCGAACTCCTGACCTCAGGTGATCCACCTGCCTCAGCCTCCCAAAATGCTGGGATTACAGGTATGAACCACCAAGCCCAGCCTTTTTTTTTTCTTTCTTTCTTTTTTTGAGACGGAGTCTCACTCTGTCACCCAGGCTGGAGTGCAGTGGCGCAATCTCAGCTCACTGCAACCTCCGCCTCCGGGGTTTCAGCGATTCTCCTGTCTCAGCCTCCCAAGTAGCTGGAGACTATCGGCGTGCACTACAAGCCCAGCTAATTTTTGTATTTTTAGTAGAGACAGGGTTTCACCATATTGTTCAGGCTGGTCTTGAACTTCTCACCTCAGGTGATCCGCCTGGCTCAGCCTCCCAGAGTGCTGGGATTACAGGCGTGAGCCACCGCACCGAGCCCAGAATTACCATTAAAATTCAAAACACCAAACATACTCATTTAACCACAAGCCAGTCTTAGTTAAATCAGGACTGCCCAACAAACATATTCTGTCAGTCATTCATGATCTGAATTCTGGTTTATGAGGTCTGTTAAATGATGGTACACATAAAAGGGTCATAAGACATTTCTCTTTTGTAATAAATAAGGCAGTGGACAATTATTATTCATTAGTAGCTTTTTTGAGATAAGCTACCAAGTCTGTGTTTTCTGCCTTCTTCTTAATGCTGGCAAAGATCATTTTTGTTCAAGGGATGTACTTCTTGGGATTCTCCAAATACTCCATCAGTGTATCCTCTCCCCAGGTGATACCTTTGTTCTTACTGGCGTCTGTGTAAGGGAATCCAACGGCCTGACCTGTCTTCTGCCCAAAAAGACCATGGAGATTTGGCTCAGTTTTGTGCTTGCCCCCTTTTCCATAGTGTGGCACTGGGCATACTTCTGAACAAAAATCTTTCCCAGCATCACCCGCATTAAATTCTCTCTTTCATCACTGGTGCTACGAGGGTTCCCACCCTTTTACATTTTAACCATTCTGGTGGCATCTCACTGTGATTTTTTAATTTCCATTTTCCTGAAGATTAACAAAGTTGAACACCTTTTTATGTGTTCATTGGGCATTTGGAGATCTTTTATTTATGAAATCTATTCAAGTATTTTGCCCATTTTTTTCTGTTGATTTTTCTTTTTCTTATTTATTTGTAGGTCTTCTTTTTTTTTTTTCCTTTGAGACAGAGTCTCACTCACTCTGTCACCTGGGGTAGAGTAGAGGGGGCAGTGGGGCGATCTCAGCTCACTGCAACCTCTGCCTCCCGGGTTCAAGTGATTCTCCTGCCTCAGGCCCCCGAGTAGCTGGGATTACAGGCACCTGCCACCATGCCCGGCTAATTTTTGTATTTTTAGTAGAGATGGAGTTTCACCATGTTGGCCAGGCTGATCTCGAACTCCTGACCTCAAGTGATCCACTCACCTCATCCATCCAAAGTGCCGGGATTACAGGCATAAGCCACTGCGCCCAGCCGGTGTTCTTTGTATATTCTGGATGAATCATTTTTCAGATGTATGTAATATGAATATTTTCTCCCACTTTGTGATTTGCCCAACAAAATTTTGGGCAAAAGCAAAATTTTAATAACAAAAGCAATGAAGCATCCTTCATGTCCAGCTAAAGAGGACTGGATAAATAACATAAAATTAAATATTATAAAAATCCATAGGTGCTAATATAGAACAATTTCTAAGGCATAATTAAGTGAGAAAATGCAAATTTCTAAGACATAATTAAGTGAAAAAATGCAAAATGCTTCATTTGTATATTAAAAAGAATATGCAGATAGAAGTATACAGAAAAGACTTTTTTTTTTTTTTCCGAGACAGCCTTGCTCTGTCACCCAGGCTGGAGTAGAGTGGCACGATATCAGCCCACTGCAACTTCTGCCTCCTGGTTTCAAGCAATTCTTGTGCCTCACCATCACGAGTAGCTGGAACTACAAGGTCACACCACCACACCCAGCTAATTTGTTATTATTATTATTATTATACTGTAAGTTCTGTGATACATGTGCAGAATGTGCAGGATTATTACATAGATATACGTGTGCCATGGTGGTTTGCTGCACCCATCAACCCGTCGTCTAGGCTTTAAGCCTCTCATGCATTAGATATTTGTCCTAATGCTCTCCCTCCCCTTGCCCCCCTTCCCCCGACAGGCCCCAGTGTATGATGTTCCCCTCCCTGTGTCCATGTGTTCTCATTGTTCAACTCCCACTTATGAGTGAGAACATGTGGTGTTTGGTTTTCTGTTCATGTGTTAGTTTGCTGAGAATGATGATTTCCAGCTTCATCCATGTCCCTGCAAAGGACATGATAATTTTTGTATTTTTAATAGATACGGGGTTTCGCCATATTGACCTGGCTAGTTTCGAACTCCTGACCTCAGGTGAGCCACCCACCTCGGCCTTCCAAAGTGCTGGGATTACAGGCATGAGCCACCATGCCACCTGGCCCAGAAAGGACTATTATTTGTAGTTGCTTCTGGGAATGGGGTCTGCCTGCTTCTTTCTGTAACCCCTTCTGTGCTGTTTAAATTTTTACTTCGGGCCAGGCATGGTGCCTCACACCTATAATCCTAACATTTCGAGAGGCCAAGGCACGTGGCTCACTTGATATCAGGAGTTTAGAGCAGACGCTACACTCCAGCCTGGGTGACAGAGTGAGACTCCGTCTCAAAAAAAAAAAAGGACAAACTTTTACTTTGTACATGTTACTTTCATCAGTTTAATGAACTTAAATAACAAGTGTGTAAATTTGGTATTAGTAAAATGGAAGCGTTTGGTAATCGTGTGTTTTGGGTTTTGTGTTTCCCCTGCAGCTCTCTAGATGACACCACCTATGAAAGACTAGCAGAGGAAACGCTGGACTCTTTAGCAGAGTTTTTTGAAGACCTTGCAGACAAGCCATACACCTTTGAGGACTATGATGTTTCCTTTGGGGTACCTCTTGACTTCTTTTAATTTTTCTAAGAATTTCTAAGAATTTTAGTTCACTAAAATGAAGAATTCCCCTGCAGCAGAGCTAAGCATCAAGTAGCGTGGAGTTGTGGGTAGGATTAAAAGACTAGGGCTCCAGGAGGCGGAGGTTGCAGTGAGCCGAAATCACGCCACTGCACTCCAGCCTGGGCTGCAGAGCGAGACTCTGTCTCAAATAAATAAATAGATAAGACTAGGCTTCAAGCTGTCCCCCAGCTCTACCAGGCTTGTTGCGACCCTGGGCAAGTCACTGAGCCTCTCTGAGCCTCATTTGCTGGCTTCAGTGGATACCCATGAAGAGAAATCAGAGAGGGGCCAGAGTGTGTGTTTGTCCAGCAGGCAGATGGAGCAAACAACAAACCAGACCTGCAGTTCTTCAGCAGGGGTAAGATAACTGCCCAAAAGTTATTCAGATTACAGAGACTTGAGCCCTGCTCTTGTGAGACAGTGATGGGGTAGGCCGGGTACATTCCTGGGAAGCATATTTTTGAAAAGCTCACCTGGGATTCTAATGTGTCTCTCTAGGTCTTGTTCCTAGAGATTTTGAGTACTTGGACTGGGGTGTGGCATGGCCTGGGCAGGGCACTGGAATTTTTAAGCTCCACAGGTAATTCCAATTTGCAGCTAGTATGAGAACTTGTTTTTTTTTTTTTGAGGGAGCCTCACTCTGTCGCCCAGACTGGAGTGCAGTGGCGCAATCTCGGGTCACTGTGACCTCCACCTCCTGGGTTCAGGCAATTCTCCTGCCTCAGCCTCCCGAGTAGCTGGGATTACAGGCACCTGCCACCTTGCCCAGCTAATTTTTGTATTTTAGTAAAGATGGGGTTTCATTCACCATGTTGGTTAGGCTGGTCTCGATCTCCTGACCTCAAATGATCCACCCCCCTCAGCCTTCCAAAGTGTTGGGATTACAGTCATGAGCCACCAGATCAGGCTTGGTGTGAGAACTTCTGAGTTGGATGAAACATTAGCCCCAGATCCTAGAAGCCAGGGAAGTGCTGGTCTTTATCGACTGACCACCAGGTGGCAGATTTGGGCAAGGGTCTGCCTTTGGATTTAGAATTATTGCTTAGGCCTTAGAGTAGTTCTTTTTTGCCAGAGGCAGAAAATCCCTCCAAGATGGTTTTCTGGGTTTGTTTGTTTGTTTGTTTTTTGAGACGGAGTCTCCGTCTGTTATTCAGGCTGGAGTGCAGCAGCATGACCTCACTGCAACCTCTGCTTCTCGGGTTGAAGCAATTCTCCTGCCTCAACCTCCCCAGTAGCTGGAATTACAGGCACACGCCCCTACACCCAGTTAATTTTTGTATTTTTAGTAGAGACAGTGTTTCACCACATTGGCCAGGCTGGTTTTGAACTCCTGAACTCAAGTAATTCTCCCACCTCAGCCTCCCAAAGTGCTGGGATTACAGATGTGAGCCACAGCGCCCAGCCCCTCAAAGATGTTAATCCTCTTGATGGCAATTAACTAATACCAGGAAATGTCATGAAGCGTGCATTTTGGATTCAGTCATGGAATTGTTGAGGGCAATCAGCCATCAGACTAAAGCGATAGAAATGGTGTTGGAAATTGCAGCGGGAGCACTGGATGGAGAAGGCACTCCACATGATGGAGCAAGCAACCAAGTCTTCGAGAAGGTATCAAGCCTGACTATAAGGACAGTGAGGGAATTGGAAAAAAAAAAAAAAAAAAGAGCAATGGAGCAGGGAAGGATTGAGTGCCTTCCAAGTAAGTAGATTCAGTAATTGCTGTCAGCAGCAAAAAATGCAGTAGTGTCTGGGTAGGGCTTTAAAAGTACTTGCGGAGGCAGCCCTAGAGGGCCAAGATGCTTGGGAACTCTTACAAACTGGCCTACCAACTTGAGCATCCACAGCCTGATTAGAGGTGGGGGAGTTAAGGGCCTCCTCTCCCCTAGCCTCTACTAGAGCCTGTAACTGCAGGGAAACCAAGTCACAGGCTAAACTCTGCCCACACATGCAGACATTGATGAGCAAGCCACAAGAACAGTCATGAAACCTGTTTTTATAGGATTAGTGAAGCCCCCAGTTTTCCAGAGTACTTTGCATGAATGTTTTGTTAGAAGCAAATATGCCAGTATTCTAGCAACTGCATTTTTTGTTTACTTCTTCTTCTTCTTTTTCTTTTTTTAATTTTAAGTGGAAGCCTAGCTTTGTCACCCAGGCTGGAAGTGCAGTTGTGCGATCTCAGCCCACTGCAACCTCTGCCTCCCAGGTTCAAGCGATTCTCCCGCCTCAGCCTCCTGAGTAGCTGGGACTACAGACATGTGCCACAATACAGGGCTAATTTTTGTATTTTTAGTAGAAATGGGGTTTCACCAAGTTGGTCAGGCTGGTCTCCTGACCTCAAGTGATCCACCCACCTCAGCCTCCCAAAGTGCTGGGTTAACAGGCATGAGCCACAGCAGCCGGCAAAGTCATCTTTTGGTTTACTTCTATTGAACTGAAAAAGTCACAAATATATTTATATTTAATTAAATATATT
>NW_016805609.1:314340-328331 GCF_001698545.2 Rhinopithecus bieti
GAAAGGCCAGGTTAGGGAGGAACCTCCTTGCATTTGGAAAATCTCCAAAGGAGTGGTTAATTTGCAAAAACACATTTTAAAGTTATAGTTTTGCTTTCTAGACCTGATTTTTAAAAATTTATTATTATTATTTTTAGAGACAGGGCCTCACTCTGTCACCCAGGCTGGAGTTCAGTGGTACAGTCATAGCTCACTGCAGCCTCAAACTTCTGGGCTCAAGTGATCCTCCCACCTGAACCTCCCTAGTAGCTGGGACTACAGGCACATGCCACCATACCTGGCTAATTATTTTATTTTATTTATGGGTCTCGCTATGTTTCCCAGGCTGGTCTCAAACTCCTGACCTCAAGCTATTCTCTCAACTCAGCCTCCCAAAGCACCAGGATTACAGGTGTGTGCCACCACGCCCAGCCACAAATCTATAAATTTAGAAAGGAGGACTATTTCTAAAGAGGGTCCCCACTACCTGTAGGCAGGAAGCAGAGCCTCTGGCCATAACTGAAAAACAAGCACTTCCACAAGAACGGGCAAAGGGAGCATGAATTTATGCTGAGAGGCGTAGCTAAGCATACATATTCAACAGATTATGGGAGGATCCATGAATATTCACAAAGAGATGGTACACGCATGCAGAGTAAGCTAACGTGTATGCAGCATGTCTCCCATGTTCACCTTAAGGCAGAAACTTAACATTGAAATTTATTACAGGGCAACAAAATGAGACTGCATATCTATGTAGACCTAGCTATTTGGTAGGCTGAGGCAGGAGGATCACTTAAGCCTGGGAGTTCGAGGCAGCTGTGAGCCATGATTGCACCACTGTTCTCCAACCAGGGTGACTGGGCAAGACCCTGTCTCAGACCACTCTGTGGTCAGTGGTTATCAGGAAGGAATGCTAGTCAGTTGTGCTGAAACCACTAAAAGGGAAGAGCAGAATTAGATGATTGGTTGATACCAGTGGTGAAGTGAGTCTTTTTTTTTTTTTTTTTTTTTTTTTTGAGACAGAGTCTCGCTCTGTAGCTCTGTAGCCTAGGCTGGAGTGTAGTGGCGGGATCTTGGCTCACCGCAACCTCCGCCTCCTGGGCTCAAGCGATTCTCTTGTCTCAGCCTCCTGAGCAGCTGGGACTACAGGTGCCTGCCACCACGCCCGGCTAATTTTTTTATATTTTTAGTAGAGACAGGGTTTCACCCTGTTGTTGTACAGGCTAGTCTTGAACTCCTGACCTCAGGTAATCCACCTGCTTCGGCCTCCCAAAGTGCTGGGATTACAGGCAGCTCCAAAGTGCTGGGATTACAGGCCTGAGCCACCACACATGGCCTCAAGTTAGTCTTTTGAAGGGCTAGTTTCTGTTTAGCCCTTAGCGGGAAAAGAAACTGATGGCAGTTAGGGAGGGAGGGAGTAGAACAAGGCCTGTTGAAATTCCTTTCCCATCATGGCCAAAACCTAAATTTTTTTACGGTATCTCTGGGCTCCCCTTGGCCAAGAGATGGTTTGTTGAGTCAGTTGGGAGCTTAGAATTTTATTTCTCACATCATTGAATCAATTTGAACCAGGTGACAAAACCTTCTGCTCTCAGTAGTGGGTCACAGAACCTTCCTGATTCCTGCCCTGAGAGTGTCTCTCTGAAGATAATGTTAGGCTGATAGGCTTTCCAGATTCTGTAACCTATTCTTTCCAAGGAAGAGATGCCTATATTTTTCTAGCCAATTCATATGCTTTGAGTATCACTCAAGGGTAAAATTATTTCTAACAAATCATTTACTAATTAGCAAATGCTTAAGTGTAGATTTAGAAAGCTAAAGATATATAGTGGCTGCCATCTATAGTTTGGACTTATGATTAACTACATTGAAATGCTAACTCTGTACCCTAGAGTGTGAATTCCTGATTAGAGTCCTTCAGGTGCTAATTTATGTATTTCATGTTTGATATTAATATTACTTGAGCTTTGTGGGAGGGCAGTCTTTTCCTCCCCTGAGGTATAGCTGGAAGTTACCTCCTTTGTGAAGCTTTCCTAGATACTCTAAGCAGACATGGTCCTTCCTTTCTCCCTTGCCCAGCACTCTGAGGATGACTCTGTGGAGCACTGATCCCTCTGTGTTATAATTGTCTATTTACATGTCAGCTACCACTTATAATAGACTGAGCTCCTTGACAGCAGGGATGCTGTCCATTCTTTTGTGTCCGGAATTGGTGGGTTCTTGGTCTCACTGACTTCAAGAATGAAGCCGCGGACCCTCGCGGTGAGTGTTACAGTTCTTAAAGATGGTGTGTCCAGAGTTTGTTCCTTCAGGCGTTCAGATGTGTCTGGAGCTTCTTCCTTCTGGTGGGTTCGTGGTCTCACTGTCAGGAGGGAAGCTGCAGACCTTGGTGGTGTTACAGCTCTTAAAGGCAGCGCGTCTGGAGTTGTTTGTTCTTCCTGGTGGGTTCGTGGTCTCATTGACTTTAGAAGTGAAGTTGCAGACCTTTGCGGTGAGTGTTACAGCTCACAAAGGCAGTGTGGACCCAAAGAGTGAACAGCAGCAAGATTTATTGCAAAGAGCGAAAGAACAAAGCTTCCACAGTGTGGAAGGGGACCCCAGCGGGTTGCTGCTGGCTGGCTCAGGCAGCCTGCTTTTATTTCCTTGTCTGACCCCACCCACATCCTGCCAATTGGTCCAATTTACAGAGAGCTGATTGGTCCGTTTTGACAGAGTGCTGATGGGTGTGTTTATAATCCTTGAGCTAGACACAGAGTACTGATTGGTGTATTTACAAACCCTGAGCTAGACACAGAGTGCTCATTGGTGCGTTTACAATCCTTGAGCTAGACACAGAGTGCTAGACAGAAAAGTTCTCCAAGTCCCCACTAGGTTAGCTAGACACAGAGTCAGCTAGATACAGAGTACCAATTGGTGTATTTACAAACCTTGAGCTAGACACAGAGTACTGATTGGTGTGTTTACAAACCTTGAGCTAGACACAGAGTGCTGATTGGTGCACATAAAATCCTCCAGCTAGATATAAAAGTTCTCCAAGTCCCCATCTGGCTCAGGAGCCCAGCTGGCTTCACCTAGTGGATCCTGCACTGGGGCTGCAGGCAGAGCTGCCTGCCAGTCCCCAGCTGCGCCTGCACTCCTCAGACCTTAGGCTGTGGATGGGACCCAGCACCACGGAGCAGGGGGCGGGAGTGGGGGCAGCGCCCCTAGGGGAGGCTCGGGAGGTGCGGGAGTCCACCTTAGGTGGGGGAGCGCAGACATGGCGGGCTGCAGGTCCGGAGCCCTGCTCCGCAGGGAGGCAGCTAAGGCCCTGTGAGAATTTGAGTGCAGCACTGGCGGGCCAGCACTGCTGGGGAACCACGCAACCTCTGTAGCTGCTGGCCCAGGTGCTAAGCCCCTCACTGCTCTGGGTCAGCGGCACCACAGGCCAGGCCACTCAGTGTGTGGGCCCCCTGAGCCTGAGCCTGCGCCCACCAGAACTCGCACTGGCCCTTGAGCGGGCGTGCAGCCTGGGTTCCCACCTGCGCCTCTCCCTCCACACCTCCCCACAAGCAGAGGGAGGCGGCTCCGACCTCAGCCAGCCCAGAGAGGGACTCCCACCATACCGTGACGGACTGAAGGGCTCCTCAAGCACTGCCAGAGTGGACGCGGAGGCCAGGAAGGCGCTGAGTGAGGGCTGCTAGCACATTGTTACCTCTCATTGTGATCCCAGTGTCTGGAACAGTGCCAAGTACATAGTAGGGACTTCATAAATATTGATTCACTATGTAAATGAGACTTTTCCAAAACATGCTTTCATTGATGCCTCTCAGCATTTATACACCTTTTACCAACTTACTACTGGCCAAGTAGACAAATGAAAGCAGTAATCCAGATACACCCAAGAAGACATCTGTTCTTCTCTTTTCTCCCTGTGGAGGGGGAGACTTAAGTGGCTTCTTAACTGGTGTGTCATCTGATCAAGTGGTCCATGTAATAGGTGGATGCCAATGTCTGGCCCCAGGCTTCACCTCGTACTGGCACTGGTCATTACAGAAGACACTGCACCAGAGCTGAAAGCACCTCGTGTCACTAGGCAGCTGTGGAGTCTACTGCACTTGACCTAGCAAAATCTGCCTAGAGACTGTTAGAGTCATCACACTATCCGAAGTTACCTCCAAACTGCCCTCCTTTTTTTCCCAGGTGGAGTCCTGGCCTCTTAGATATTTTAATGAGGATTTGCTTGTTGACATATTCTTTATTCACTAAGGTGTCAGCATATTACTGTCTTAGAGCTGAGGGTTCTTCATCTTTTTTGGATCAGGACCTCCCTCTAAGAATCTGATGACTGCTCCCGTCCCTCTCCCAAGAAAAACTTCCATACTCACCTGTTAAAAAAAAAAAAAAAAAAAAAAAAANCAATTGGTGTATTTACAAACCTTGAGCTAGACACAGAGTACTGATTGGTGTGTTTACAAACCTTGAGCTAGACACAGAGTGCTGATTGGTGCACATAAAATCCTCCAGCTAGATATAAAAGTTCTCCAAGTCCCCATCTGGCTCAGGAGCCCAGCTGGCTTCACCTAGTGGATCCTGCACTGGGGCTGCAGGCAGAGCTGCCTGCCAGTCCCCAGCTGCGCCTGCACTCCTCAGACCTTAGGCTGTGGATGGGACCCAGCACCACGGAGCAGGGGCGGGAGTGGGGCAGCGCCCCTAGGGGAGGCTCGGGAGGTGCGGGAGTCCACCTTAGGTGGGGAGCGCAGACATGGCGGGCTGCAGGTCCGGAGCCCTGCTCCGCAGGGAGGCAGCTAAGGCCCTGTGAGAATTTGAGTGCAGCACTGGCGGGCCAGCACTGCTGGGGAACCACGCAACCTCTGTAGCTGCTGGCCCAGGTGCTAAGCCCCTCACTGCTCTGGGTCAGCGGCACCACAGGCCAGGCCACTCAGTGTGTGGGCCCCTGAGCCTGAGCCTGCGCCCACCAGAACTCGCACTGGCCCTTGAGCGGGCGTGCAGCCTGGGTTCCCACCTGCGCCTCTCCCTCCACACCTCCCCACAAGCAGAGGGAGGCGGCTCCGACCTCAGCCAGCCCAGAGAGGGACTCCCACCATACCGTGACGGACTGAAGGGCTCCTCAAGCACTGCCAGAGTGGACGCGGAGGCCAGGAAGGCGCTGAGTGAGGGCTGCTAGCACATTGTTACCTCTCATTGTGATCCCAGTGTCTGGAACAGTGCCAAGTACATAGTAGGGACTTCATAAATATTGATTCACTATGTAAATGAGACTTTTCCAAAACATGCTTTCATTGATGCCTCTCAGCATTTATACACCTTTTACCAACTTACTACTGGCCAAGTAGACAAATGAAAGCAGTAATCCAGATACACCCAAGAAGACATCTGTTCTTCTCTTTTCTCCCTGTGGAGGGGAGACTTAAGTGGCTTCTTAACTGGTGTGTCATCTGATCAAGTGGTCCATGTAATAGGTGGATGCCAATGTCTGGCCCCAGGCTTCACCTCGTACTGGCACTGGTCATTACAGAAGACACTGCACCAGAGCTGAAAGCACCTCGTGTCACTAGGCAGCTGTGGAGTCTACTGCACTTGACCTAGCAAAATCTGCCTAGAGACTGTTAGAGTCATCACACTATCCGAAGTTACCTCCAAACTGCCCTCCTTTTTTTCCCAGGTGGAGTCCTGGCCTCTTAGATATTTTAATGAGGATTTGCTTGTTGACATATTCTTTATTCACTAAGGTGTCAGCATATTACTGTCTTAGAGCTGAGGGTTCTTCATCTTTTTTGGATCAGGACCTCCCTCTAAGAATCTGATGACTGCTCCCGTCCCTCTCCCAAGAAAACTTCCATACTCACCTGTTAAAAAAAAAAAAAAAAAAAAAAAACTTTAAACACATTAAATTTCACAGAGTTTTATTGAGCAAAGAATGATTCACAAATTGGGAAGGCTGCAACCAGAACAGGTTCAGAGAGACTCCATAGTGCGCCACGTGGTTGGAGAGGATTTAGGATTTATGCACAGAAAAAGGAAAGTGACAAACAGAAAATAAAAGTGAGGTACAGAAACAGCCGGATTGGTTACAGCTTGGTGTTTGCCTTAAACATGGTTTGAACAGTTGGCCGCCTTTGATTAGCCAAAACTCAGTGATTGGTAGAAGAGTAGATTACAGTTCACTATGTACAGAGAAGCCCTTAGATCCAACCTTAAAATATGTAAGGAGGCAGTTTTAGGCTACACTTCATTTAGCACACTCAGGAGTACCATTTCAGCTTCAAGCTGTAAGTGTTTGCAGCCCCCTGAGACCACTTAATCCCAAGTTAAAAACCCCTGCTCAGAGGCAGCATCCTTTTTTTTTTTTTTTTTTTTTTTTTTTTTGAGACAGAGTCTCACTCTGTTGCCCAGGCTGGAGTGCAGTGGCACGATCTCAGCTCACTGCAACCACCACCTCCTGGGCTCAAGGGATTCTCCTGCCTCAGCCTCCCAAGTAGCTGAAATTACAGGCGCACGCCACTATGTCCAGCTAATTTTTTTTGTATTTTTAGCAGAAATGGGGTTTCAGCATTTCACCATGTTGGCCTGGCTGGTCTTGAACTCTTGACCTCAAGCGATCCAACTGCCTCGGCCCCCCAAAGTGCTGGCATTGCAGGCCCAGATCACTGCTCCCGGCCCAGTGAGGCACCATCTTATTGGATATGGAGACAAAGAATCTGGCTTAGCATCCTGGATTTGTATTTTCTTTCCAAAAGTCCTTAAATGAATTTCTAACTTTTGTGAGCCACAAGTTCCTCAGCTATGAAATTAGTGACATTAACCTCCGCTCTTCAGGTTTATATGAGGATCAATTAAAATAACATAGGTAAAAAACACATCCTAGCAAGTTGGTATCTACTTTAGAAATGAAGGAGGTCATATGTATGTGAAGTCTCCAGATTAAACATGCCATCTTATATGTGTCTGTTTCTACAGGTGAACTGGTGACAACAGTAATTGCTATTTTGGCTCATACATGAGTAGGGCTGATCTTGACTAGGAAGAGTCAGTAAGACTCACCAGCTGTGGCCACTGTCTGCTGATTGGCTGGTGCCTGTGTCTCAGAAACTGCTACATATTTTGACTATTCCTTCTGCACTTAAGGGCATGCACACTCCCAAAATAAACTCAGATTGTCTAAGGAATAATAATGATAAAGAGAAAGCCCTCTTTACCTGGTCTATTTGGAGTCAGTTCCAAAAGCATTAAGAATTTCTGCTGAACTAGTTTCTTTCCTGCCACCACTTTCCTTCTAAAATAGTTTCAAGATCTATGGGGGAAAACATCTAATTACAGTGAACAGACTGGTGGGAGGAAGTTAAGCATTGGGGTTTTCTGCCCTGGGTAACCTTGTCCTAACTTGGGCAGATGGTATCACACTACCTGGTCATCATCCGCTCATTCACTGTTTGACCAGTTGGTCATTCATCCACAAATGTCCTTTTTGCAGGAGGAATGAAGGTGCTAGACCTGCAGATGCTAGCATGAAAAGACAAATCTCCTGCTGCCAAGGTGCTTAAAGTAATGGAGGTCAGGGGACAAGCAAGCAGACAGGCAGCTGTGAATGCAGACAGGAAGCACCACAAGGCAGTGGGACCCACAGAGTGGTATCAGGGTAGAGATGAGCAGACCTCATGTGGGGAGGGAGGAAGTGGACTGCAGAGAAGGTGACGGGGCGAAAATAGTTTGAGAGGTGTGGAGCTAGAAGGGCTCTCACATTTGTTTATTAATATGCCTTTTGCAAAAGAGTGGCCTGATGCCTGGAGTCACTCAAAAGATTTCCAATTCTAATAGGAAAGAGTCTATTTTGGCTTCAGTGGTTGCATGTGCACCCCCTGATTTGCTGTGTGCTGAGGCATTGTGGTGATGGACGCAAGTGCAGAGACCTTGAATATGTATCAGCCTCTAGTTCTTGCCCTGAGTCCTCAAAGAAGGCAGGAGAGACGACATGGGAGACAGGCACCGCTCTTCAGTGGAGACCAGACCTGGAACTCGCATCTTTTACTCAGTCCTCTGCCCTTTCTGCTGGATGGTGCCCCCCGAGTATAGGGTGCAACACACAATTGGAGCATTTAAGGGCCACAAAGAGGACAGATTACCAATGATTGTGTGTTGATTCTTTGAGCCTGTTATCTCATGGAAAAATCATTTCTAAAACTCTGTGTATGGGATGAGTGGGAAATAGAGAGTATTAATGGGTGCAGGGTTTCTTTTTGGGGCAATGGAAACAGCCTGGAATTAAATAGTGGTGATGTTTGCACACTTTGTGAAATACTAAAAACTCCTGAATTGTACAGTCTTAAGGAACTTTTATTTATTTGTTTTTGAGACAAAGTCCCTGTGTCACCCAGGCTGAGGTGTGGTGGCATGATCACCAGTTATTGCAGCCTCAATCTCTGAGGCTCAAGTGATTCTCCCACCTCAGCCTACCAAGTAGCTGTGACTATAGGTGCGCACCACCACACCCAGCAAATTTGTAATTTTTTGTAAAAACAAGGTTTTACCATGTTGCCCAGTCCGGTCGTGAACTCCTGTGCCCAAGCGATCCTCCCACTTTGGCCTCCCAAAGTGCCAGGATTACAAGCATGAGTCACCACACGTGGCCTCAGGTTTAAGAAACTTTTAAATAAATGAAATATAGTCATACCAAAACAGTAAAATGGGTTTCGGAAAAAAAAATGTTTTAAAACAAACTTATGTATGGTATAATCCTAGTCCTTTTAAAAAAATGCTTTCAAAAACTGGCAGCCAAGTCATAAAAGGACAAATACTTATGATTCCACTCATAAAGTAGTCAAAAGTAGTCAAAAATCATAGAAACATCACCATAAATGTATAATTTTTATTTTCAATTTTAAAAAAGGTAAGTCAAAATCATAGAAACAGAAAGTAGACAGGTGGTTACTAAGGGCTATGGGATGGGGAAATTAGTATCTAATGGGCATAGAGTTTCAGTGTTACAAGATGAAAAGATCTAGAGTTATGCTGCCCAGCAGTGTGAATATGGTTTATTGTACTGTACACTTAAAATGGTTAATATGATAAATTTAGCATTATGTGTTTTTTACTATAGTAAAATAAAAGAAAAAAAAATGGGGCCGAGTGCAGTAGCTCACACCTGTAACATAATCCCAGCACTTTGGGAGGCCGAGGTGGGAGGATCACTTGAGGCCAGAAGTTTGAAACCAGCCTGGTCAATATAGCGAGACCTCATCTCTACAAAAGAAAAATGTTAAAATTAGACAGGTGTGGTACTTGTAGTCCCAGCTCTCCGGAGGCAGGGACTGGGGAAGAGGATCACTTGAGGGTAGGGGTTTGAGGCTGCAGCGAGCCACGATCCTGCCACTGCTGCAGCCTAAGCAACAAAGCAAGATCCTGTTGTAAAAACAAACAAACAAAAACGGGCAGCTAATACCTGAGAGTGAATATCTTTTATCTCTGATTAATGGGATTGAGAGAATGCTTCATGTTATAGAAAGAACAGTGTCTTTGGACCCACACAGACCTAGATTTAAGATTAGCTCTGCCAATTACTAAGTACTCTTTACTATGAACCTCTGTTTTCCTCATCTGTGAAACCAGAATAATGAATCCTACCTCCAAGAATTGTAGTCAAGTTGGAAACAATTTACACAAAGTGCCAAACACCAAGCCTGGCACAGTAGGAACTGAGTAAATAGTGGTTAATATTTTTATCAGTGTCTGCATTACTGACATCTCCATCATTTCTATGCATTTGTTTTTGAATCAGAAAAAGATGTTATTTAAAAAAATAACCCAGTAGTGCCCCTTGTCTCACTGCTGTCAGTTATATTATTATTGTTACTACCCTCTGGAATTTCAATAGCTCTTTGTTTTTTGGGTTTTTTGTTTTGTTTTGCTTTGCTTTTGAGACAGGGTCTCACTCTGTCACCCAGTCTGGAGTATAGTGGTGTGATCTCAGCTCACTGCAGCCTCAACCTCCTGGGCTCAGGCGATCCTCCCACTTCAGCTTCCCAAGTAGCTGGGACCACAGGCGCATGCCACCACACTTGGCTAATTTTTGCATTTTTAGTAGAGACAGGGTTTTGCCATGTTGCCTGGGCCTGTCTGGAACTCCTGGGCTCAAGTGGTCTGCCTGCCTCGGCCTTCCAAAGTGCTGGCATGAGCCACGCCTGGCCTAAATAGCTCTCTGTATTTGCAAAAGTGTGTTGTAAGAATCATTCAGTGCCTCTCGATTGGATGGAGGCTCTAGAATGCACAGAAAAAGGCTGCTGCTGTGTATCTCTGCAAGTCATGCACAAGATGGGGAACAGCAGGCTCCCTCTTGCTTACGAGTTCCAATGCAGGGAACTGAGCCCTGTAGCTGTTTCTTTCATATCTCACCCATTTTAAAGAGACCACAGGCTTTAGAAGTAAAGGACTCTTTTGTTGAAGGAGTGTTTTGAAATTTAAATGAGCATTTATTGTTCAAAGATGGACCAACCAGTCTTTTGAAGAATTCAAGGCTCTTTAGAGAAAAATAAAGCCTTGGAGGAGTATCTGAGAAGCTTGTTAGATGCATGAGAAGGGTCTGGAAATAAACTTTATCTGGAGTTTCTGCCTTCTACCAACAGAGCTGAAGCTAATGCTCTTCTAAAACAAGCAAAACAGATGGTTTGCGTACTTCCTCTCCTTGCTTTTACTTCTTCTGTGATAGACTTGTCATGTCTGATGTTTGGGCTGACGTGGTACTCTAATAGAGTTAGAGTCTGCATTTTTTATGTCCTCTAGTATGTTCTGGTTGATGGCTGAGGGCAACAAACCAGGAATCCCAGATGCCAGCACCAAGACCTCAGACAGATCACTTAACTCTCCGAGCTTCATCACCGTTCTCTCCTTGCAGACCTCACAGGGAACAGGCAAAGCTTTATGAGATACAACATCATTATGATTAATCCTATTCTGATTCTGAAAGCAAAGCTCTTCCTACACAAACTCCTATTTCTAAATACTAAATTAAAGACATTTCTTTATGGTGTATTTTGTGTACTTATAGAAATGCAAAGTGTTGAGATAAAACATGAAGCAATGATGACAAAGTGCTAACTTTTTCTTGTTTTGATTTCTTCATGCTTTTTTCCACTTAATCCCCTAGAGTGGTGTCTTAACTGTTAAACTGGGTGGAGATCTAGGAACCTACGTGATCAACAAGCAGACGCCAAACAAGCAAATCTGGTTATCTTCTCCATCCAGGTATGTAGGTATGTTCAGAAGTCAACATCTGTAATTCTTAAAGACTTCCGAAATGCAACATTGTGGACCATTTAAGAAATGTCAGCTGAGCACGGTGGCTCACGCCTGTAATCCCAACACTTTGAGAGGCTGAAGTAGGAGGATCACTTAAGGACAGTTCAGAACCAACCTGGGCGACATAGTGAGTCCCTGGCTCTGTAAAGAAAAGAAAAATGAAAGTCACGGCTGGGTGCAGTGGCTCACACCTGTAATCCCAGCACTATGGGAGGCCAAGAGTGTGGATCACTTGAGCTCAGGAGTTTGAGACAAGCCTGGGCAATGCCACAAAACCCCGCCTGTACTAAAAATACAAAAGTTAGCCAGGTGTGGTGGCACACGCCTATAGTCGCAACTACTTGAAAGGCTGAGGTTGAGCCTCAGCGTGAGCCCAGGAGGTGGAGGTTGCAGTGAGCCAAGATCGCACCACTGCACTCCAGCCTGGGCAACAGGGCCAGACCCTGTCGCCTCTCCCCCCCCAAAAAACAAGTCACCGTCTTATGTTAGTATCCTTATAATTGAGTCTTTCCTGATATTTTGCAGCCTGTCTCATTCTCAGTAGAAAAACTTACTCTAGTTATATAACTTCTCCCTGCTGACAATTTGGATACTGTAAGCAGGCATCAGGATATTAAGAAGATCTGAAGTGAATAGCTTATAACTTTTCCAAATTCAGCCTAGACAGTTTTCCTCTATTAAATCATTGCCCTGACTTTTAAAAAAGCTACTTTTGACCTTGTAGCATTTGAACAAGTTGCACTTTGTCTTCAAAGCAAGTTAAAGTTTGACCTCTACTTGTTTTGAGCCTCTCAGGTAAAGGGTTATTTGAATTCCCTTTGCAGGATGGGGTTGTGTATCCTGTGGAGGTGGCAGAGTGTTTTATATTGCTGTTCTAGGGCATTTAATCCTTCCTGCCTTTTCCATTGATGTGCTTTCAATGTAGAGGAATAAAAGATTGTGTTGGAGACACAATGCAGCCTGCATAGCATCTGAAAGCCTGAGAACATGCAGTGAGAGATGTCGCTCATCCCTCAGCAGCCTGGCTGCTGTTGAAGTGGTTGTAAGAAAGTAAAAGAGAAATGCCCACAAAAAGCTCTCAGATCCAGTCATTCATTAGCACTTCCAAAGAGAGCATGTTGACTATGAATTGGGAAAGGGCTAGATAAAACCAGCATAGAATTCTTTGAAAGACTAATGGTATTTGCATTTTTAAAAAATTATAACCTTACTCTACCCCCTAACATTGACATCATTTTTAGGCAATTAATATTATACCATTTATCATTCTGTGATCTCTAATGCTTTGTTCAGAATAAATAGTGTTATGTTTCCTTTCCCCACACTCTCATCCAGGAAGTGTGCTAGAGTTCAACAAAAACAGCACTAGAAATCACTGTCATTCTAGGAAGGCCCTAATTCACAACTCATATTGGTTTTTAGACCCAGTTAGTGTGGAGGTTGGAGGATTTTAACCTCTGTGGGCCAGTTAGCTTCTGTGGCCTCAGTCACTCTTCCTGACCCTGGCCATGCTTGAGCCTGTGTGTTCTTATCCATCTCCGGGGGGAACAAAGTGGATCAGCTCAGTCCAGCGATCACTTCTGGGGATCACTGGCTTTGTAAATATCGGGCAGGCACCTACTGCAAAAGAATTTCCCCCATATCTGGAGACTGAAAACTTCCATATCGTATTTGGACACACTGTCCAGCAATAGGCTCTTACCCTAGCTGTGTTCAGAAATATGGGAATTTGGAAAGATCTGCTGAGCAAGCTATTTACTGTCACAGATACCATCTTCCTCCAAAAAAATTATATATACACACACATATATATGTGTGTGTATATATACATATATGTGTGTGTGTGTGTATATATATACATATATATGTGTGTATATATATATGGTGGGGGGGGCAGGGTGAGGCTGAAGAAGTGCCTCGGCCGGAGAAGGCCACACCCAGAGATCACAGGCTCCGGGTCCACCTCAGGCCCCTCCCCTTCCTGCGCCCAGTTTCCGGCAGATCCAGAGAGGCCACCGCCGCTTAGGAGTCGGGGGAAGGGAGGCAGAGAAGCGTTTCCTGACGACAAGCTCTCAGTGCCTCTGTGGGAAGTGGCGGCAAGATGGCAGCTCCCAGCGGGGGACAGAAGCCAGTCACTCGCTGGAGGCCAGGACGCTGCCTAACACAGCCGTCCCGCTCCAGGCCCTCACTACCAGGGCGGCTCTCACCACTCCCGGCCTGCTGCCCACACAGACTGCGGGGTCTGGGGGAGCAGGACCCTGGACGTCCCGCTCCTGTCTTGGAAGGAGCAGGCTGGAGCACAGGAGCGCCGTGTAGCTGTGCCTGCAAAGGCAGAGGATTCCGTGGGAGGATCCCGCAGCTTCGGGCCGTTGTCATTGTTTTTATACCTGTGGTAAATGGCATGACCAGACACACGGTAATGTCTGGAGAAACCTCTGAAGAGGAGTAAGAGGTTGTGGACATGATGTGGCCCGGACAGTGGCTGCCGAGCCATTGGAGCCTGCTTCTGCCCAACTTGGCCAAAGAAGCCCCCATCCTCTCTGTGGAAAAGATTTCCAGAAGCTGTTGTGTCAATAACAAAGCCTCAGAAAAAATAAATAAATAAATAAATAAATAAATAAATAAATAAATAAAATTATCAACAGTGAAGATCATCCTTGAGTCTGATTTGAAAAGTAGGGTGAGGCCGGGCGCGGTGGCTCAAGCCTGTAATCCCAGCA
>NW_016805609.1:328549-340092 GCF_001698545.2 Rhinopithecus bieti
AATAAATAAATAAATAAATAAATAAATAAATAAAATTATCAACAGTGAAGATCATCCTTGAGTCTGATTTGAAAAGTAGGGTGAGGCCGGGCGCGGTGGCTCAAGCCTGTAATCCCAGCACTTTGGGAGGCCGAGACGGGCGGATCACGAGGTCAGGAGATCGAGACCATCCTGGCTAACACGGTGAAACCCCGTCTCTACTAAAAAATAGAAAAAATTAGCCGGGCGAGGTGGCGGTCGCCTGTAGTCCCAGCTACTCGGGAGGCTGAGGCAGGAGAACGGCGTGAACCCAGGAGGCGGAGCTTGCAGTGAGCTGAGATCGGGCCACAGCACTCTAGCCTGGGCAGCAGAGCGAGACTCCGTCTCAAAAAAAAAAAGAAAAAGAAAAAAAGAAAAGTAGGGTGAAATTCTGCAGAGGCATTCTACTGGCAAGATACCACCCTCAGCCAGATCTGCAGGTGCCGCCCATCATGCCAGGGAAAATGCTCCATGTACCACTCATCAGCTTCTGTTTCTGGTTTCAGAGGTCTCTGTATTGGAGGGGCTTTAAAGCGAGAAGGATCTTTACCCACTTACTCTTATTGACAGATGTGAATATGGAGGTCCAGTGGGGAAAGTGACATGTCCTAAGTCAGAGTAGAGTCAACAAGAAAACAGGACCAAAAATGACTGAGCCTCTACTGTATAATGGGCATTGATGAGCTACTGGAAATACGGAGATGAAGAAAACACAGTCCCATCTTCAAGGAGCTCAATCTAGCAAGGGAGACAGACTCTTTGTAGGTGGGACCAGGCTTCCCTGCAGCAGAAGGAAGCTTGAAATTGGTAACGAGCCTCAGCAGGGACAGCGGTAGGCCACCATGCTACCCTGAGAGGATTGCATGTGGACACGGGGCTATGACCTGTCCCTGCTTTGACCCACTAGCTGTGCTGTAGGGCCAGGTGGGGCCTGGAGTGGCCTGTGCTAAGGGGCTACTATGAGCTCTTTCCACTCCCCCAAGGCATTGCATAAATAATGTCACTTTCTGTTTGCACAGCAAAATCAAGGACACAATTTTCTACGACATGGGGTGCCTCCCCTCTCCCCAGCCCAACAGAAGGTCTACAAAGACTGATGGGCCCTTGTTTTTGTTAGAGATGGAACACCCCGCAGGGTTCCAAGTGGTCATTTGTGGCCCACAGGCCACTGGCAAGTGGAGGCAGAGCTGTGGAGCCCTCGGGAGCCACAGAGGGCCTGCTGGCTGCCACGACATGCAAACTCAGCGGCTGCTGGCCCTCCTGTGGGTGGCAGTGCTAGTGATGTGCAGAATCCTGGGACTAGTGCCAGGGAACCTATAGATACCCTGGGTGACCCAGGCATGCACTGCTGTGGTGGCCTTCACAGTCAGAAGATGACACACTGAGAAGGGGAGAATCGGCCCAGGGTGAGATCCGCAGAAAGACCAGGGCCAAGATGCGGCCAGCACGTCAGGCTGGAGGGTTCCAAATGAAATGAGCAGGTCCTCCTGTCAGGACCTAGGTTAGTTTCTGAAAAAGCATGAAAGGCAGACCTCCTGAACTTCTCCGAGCGACTGATGCAAAGCGCGTCCTGCATGCTTCACAGCACCATGGAGAGGATCTTTAGGGGCAAACTGCAGACTATCTGAATGATGGCACTGACCGTCAGCAAACTGCAGAGCTGCCTGACCAAGAAATTGCAAGACAGAAGCAATGTTTGCAGGCAAAGAAGAAGGGGCCAGACATGGTGGCTCACACCTGTAATCCCAGCACTTTGGGAGGCTGAGGCAGGCGGATCACTTGAGGTCAGGAGTTTGAGACGGGCCTGGGCAACATGGTGAAACCCTGTCTCTACTAAAAGTACAAAAAATTCGCCAGGTGTGGTGCCAGGCACCTGTAATCCCAGCTACTTGGGAGGCTGAGGCAGGAGAATCGCTTGAACCCAGGAGGTGAAGGTTGAAATGAGCTGAAGTCCTGCCACAGTACTCCATCCTGGGCAACAGAGTGAGACTGTCTCAAAAAAAGGAGAAGGAGGAAAGGCCAAGGCAGGAATGAAACAGGCCAGGAATGTTGTAGTGAAGCAAATAGCCTCCCTGTGCTAAGGGGCTATTGTGAGCTCTTCCCACTCCCCCAAGGCATCGCATAAATAATGTCACTTTCTGTCACTCACCCCACTGAGTGTCCTGCCTCTGCTCAAGGGTGTTACAATGGGGACTTGGCAGTGGAGGGGAACAGGGAAGCTGGACATGATGTTTCCCCAGCGTCCTAGCCACAAGTCCCTCTGAAGAGTGTGGATGACAATGGTGACCTCAGTTGCATCTTTCTAATGTCCTGAGGGGACAATTGTAGAAGCAAACATGCAAATGTGGGAACAAATCCAAAGGAGTAAAGAGCTCACAGCACAAGTACAAAGTGTGCTGAGGGAGTAGGCCTCTGCTGCCCGCTCTGCCTGAACTGCACCAAAGACATGTGATGAGACCATAGAGGGAGTCCACGGAGGAGGACACCTACTGCCCGACCTCTAGCAGAGACTAAGCAAGGGGCACGAAAACTTGAACCCCATGTGTCACACCCATGACCACTACAAGAATATGGCCCAAAACCTGGCCCAGGAATTGAAGAAAGACACTTCCAGTTTTCAGAGAGAGATGGTCTGCTATAAGAAAACAGCCCAGGGCATAGGCACAGTAGCTCACGCCTGTAATCCTAGCACTTTGGGAGGCCGAGGCAGGCAGATGGCTTGAGCTCAGGAGTTCGAGACCAGCCTGGGCAACATGGTGAAATCCCGACTCTACCAAAAATACAAAAATTAGCCAGGTGTGGTGGTGCATGCCTGTGGCCCCAGCTACTCGGGAGGCTGAGGTGGGAGGATTGCTTGAGCCTGGGAGGCAGAGGTTGCAGTGAGCCAAGATTGCACCACTGTACTCCAGTCTAGGTGACAGAGTGAGACCCCATCTCAAAAAAAAAAAGAAGAAGAAGAAAATGGCCCAGGAAGTCTGGAGGGCTGCCGTGTCCATTGAGAGTGCTCCAGGCACTCCAAAAAGAAAATGACCACAACAGGCAGAAATTGGCTGACTATGAGGCCAAGTTCCAGCCTTTTCCAAGTGGCTTTTGGCTCCTGGGGCCCCGCCCACAGCTGACAGGGGTCTGGAAGTACCACACGGACCATGGGCTGCCAGGGCCCCCAGGAGGGAGGCAGGTCACGATGTGAGGGCTTGGGGCTAGAACACCAGCCGGTTTGATTCTGTTTCCCTGTACCCGGGTCCCGAATGCTCAGAGACTTGGGAACACCAGCTGGTGCTGCTCCCTTTAAAGCACTTTTGATTGATCTCTTGTTAATTTAGCAACTGTTATTAGTTGATGCTGCAGTTGCTCTTATTGAAGTTTGATTGATAGTGTTAGGATCATAAGGTACTATTTTTCAAATAAAGATTGTTTACATAAAAAAAATTTTTGTTTTTTTCCTCTCAGCCTTTCACATTGGTTCAAAATCTCTTTTATCCAGCTACATTTCTGATTTTTTGTTGTTGTTTTCCTTAATTTTATTTATTTTTAATTAAAAATAAATTTTTTTGTCAACATGGGGTCTCACTTTGTTGCCTAGGTTGGTCTCAAACTCGTGGCTTCATGCAGTCCTCCCACATCAGCCTCCGAAAGTGATGGAGTTATGGGTGTGAGCCACTGCACCCGGCCTGTTTTTTTAAAAGTTGATAACTTTTCAGGTTCTATGGGATCAGTAGTCTTTCCTCCCACCTTACCCACCCTAAGGAGGTTGCAGGATGGAATAAAGGAGAGTTCTAGGGACACTTGCGCATCAGTGCCCATGCTCAGAGCATCTCAAGCAGTGTGAAGGGGTCTAGAGGTTTCTCAGTCTCCGCCTGGCAACCCAATAGCAGCATCAGAGTATAGGGCCAGGGTCCTGATCCTTGGGCTTGGTATGGTTTATTAGTTATTTTTATGTGACCCTGATGTGACTCATTTTTTATCTACATACTGGGAACAGGTTCAAGCCCCAGCATTTGGTTGATAATGCAGGAATCCTTGATACTTTTATTGCCCAAGCTTCCCTTCCTGGTGACCTCCTCCTAGCCTCAGTCTTTGGAAAAGCCCTCCTTGAGTGCTCAGGCAGATTCAGGTGCCCTTTCTTCTGGGCTCCTGTGCACTCTGTTCTTACCTCCATCAGGGTGCCACATGCACCAGTGTTATCTGATTCCATGGCCATTCATCCATGAGGCCATGAGGAAGTGGAATGTACATCTGGTATACCAAGACATGGCAGAAGCCAGCCTCCAGTCTGTCCACATGAATACGGCATTCCCAAAGCGACGTGCATGTGCCGTTGTTCACTGGATGAGCTTGAGGTGGATGAACTAGCCCACCAGACTCTCAATGTCATGAATTTAACATTGAATTAAGAAAAATATTTTTAGAAAATTGTAGTTTAGGTGATTGCTGGGGTGCTAGGAGAGGAAGGAATGGGGAATAACTGTTTAATGGGTGTTGTTGGCCTTCTGTATTTGTGGGTTGCACATCTGCTGATTCAACCAACCGTGGATCAAAATATTTGAAAATAAAAAGCAATAAAACAACGAAAATGATACAAATAAAAACCAATATAACAACTATTAGCATAGCATTTACATTGTACTAGGCATTATAAGTAACCTAGAGATGACTTAAAGTATGTGGGAGGATGTGCCTAGGTTAGATGCATGTATTGTACCATTTCATATCAGGGACTTGAGTACCCACGGATTTTGGTATCTGCAGATCCTGGAACCCCTTCCCCATAGATACCAAGGAACAACAGCACTAGCTTTCCTTTTGGGGTGATGCAGATGTTTTGGAGCTAGAGGTAGTGGTTACACAACATTGTAAATGTACTAAATGCCGCCAAATTATTCATTTTTAAATGGTTAATTTTATGTTATGTGAATTTCACCTTAACAACTAATAATAGTATAGGTAAGGCACAAGTTACATCAGTGGCACAAAAATGGCCCTAATTTTTAAACACTACTCTAGCACAGCAGGTATCACATGTGAGGTAGCAAAACCTGGAGATCAAAGTGTGATACCTGGAGACTTATCAGTAAGGGTCAAATGTTTTTTCAGGTTTTGAGAATGATTCTGGGAATTGCTCCAGAAGATCTATTGTGTAACTCTTCTTAGATGCTAAGATAAGAAGTCAGATATACACTGTAGCTCATTTTGTGTTATTTTCTAGAGCCTTACTCCAGTCAATTTCTTGGGGGCAGCGTTTGTGGAATCAGTGGTTCATCTGAAGGGCTATGCTCTGGAATTACTATGTATTTGTTTTGTCTTCCAGTGGACCCAAGCGTTATGACTGGACTGGGAAAAACTGGGTGTATTCCCACGACGGCGTTTCCCTCCATGAGCTGCTGGGCGCAGAGCTCACTAAAGCCTTAAAAACCAAACTGGACTTGTCTTCCTTGGCCTATTCCGGAAAAGACGCTTGATGCCCAGCCCAGTTTTAAGGACTTTAAAAGCTATTAGGCCAATACCCCAGCTTCATTATGCAGCTGAGGTCTGTTTTTTTGTTGTTGTTATTTTTTTCATTCCTGCTTTTGAGGACAGTTGGGCTATGTGTCACAGCTCTGTAGAAAGAATGTGTTGTCTCCTATCTTGCCCCCAAGTTCTGATTTTTTATTTCTACGGAAGATTTTTTGGATTAATTGTCTGATTTCCTCCCTCACATGATATCCCTTATCTTTTACAATGTCTTATGCCTATCCCTGAATATAACAACCTTTAAAAAAGCAAAATAATAAGAAGGAAAATTCCAGGAGGAAAATGAATTGTCTTCACTCTTCATTCTTTGAAGGATTCACTGCAAAAAGTACATGAAGAGCAGCTGGTCAACCTGCTCACTGTTCTGTCTCCAAATGAGACACATTAAAGGGTAGCCTACAAATGTTTTCAGGCTTCTTTCAAAGTATAAGCACTTCTGAGCTCTTTAGCGTTGAAGTATCGAAAGCAACTCACATGGAAAGACCGTTTCTTATTTGTGATTTGTGGCTGCCAGGGTGTGGCCTGTACTGGGTTGTCCAGGAAGACCCAGTGCTGTTTCTTCTGCATATTCACATATGTGTCTGTGTGTATATATATATTTTCAATTTAGGGGTTAGTATGGAATCAGCTGCTACAAGAATGCAAAAAATCTTCCAAAGACAAGAAAAGAGGAAAAAAAGCCATTTTCATGAGCTGAGTGATATAGTGTAATAAACAAAATCATGGAGCTGAGGAGTGCCTTGTAAATGTCAAGGGGCGTATAAATGAAAGAGATATTCATGTTGATAAAGAGATCCGTGGTCCTAGACATAGTTCAGTCACAAAGTAGTTGTCCCTTTGTGAACAAGTTTCCCAAACTCCCTGGACCTCTGCTTCCCCATCTGTTAAATGAGAAGATAGAGTATGGTTGATTCCCAGCATTCAGTGGTCCTGTCAAGCAGCCTAACAGGTGAGCTCTAATTCCCATTGCGTAGATGAGGGGATGACAAAGAACAGTTTTTAAGTTATATAGGAAACATTGTTATTGGTGTTGCCCTATTGAGATTTCAGTTGAATTCATGTGAGAAAAATAGCCATCCTTGGCCGGGCATAGTGGCTCACACCTGTAATCCCAGCACTTTTGGTGGCCGAGGTGGGTGGATCCCCTGAGGTCAGGAGTTCAAGACCAGCCTGGCCAACATGATGAAACCCCATCTCTACTAAAAATACAAAAATTAGCTGGGCATGATGGCAGGTGTCCGTAATCCCAGCTACTCGGGAGGCTAAGGCGGGAGAATCGCTTGAACCCGGAGGCAGAGGTTGCAGTGACCCGAGATCGTGCCATTGCACTCCAGCCTGGGTGACTGAGCAAAACTCCATCTCAAAATAATAATAAAATAATAATTAGCCATCCTTTATTGTACCCTTACTGGGTTAAGCCGATTATACCACGTTACCTCATTTTAATTTTTACTGACCTGCACTTTATACATAAAGCAACAAGCCTTTAGGACATTAAAATTCCCACAAAGTTATGCTCATATTATATTATTTTCTTACTTAAAGAAGGATTTATTAGTGGCCAGGCTCACACCTGTAATCCCAGCACTTTGGGAGGCTGAGGTGGCCGGATCACCTAAGGTCAGGAGTTTGAGACTAGCCTGGCCAACATGGTGAAATCCCTTCTCTATTAAAGATAAAAAATGAGCCGGGCGTGGTGGCACGCACCTGTAATCCTAGGTACTCGGGAGGCTGAGATGGGAAAATTGCTTGACCCTGGGAGGCGGAGGTTGCAGTGAGTCGAGATCGTGTTTGAGCGACTGAGTGAGACTCTGTCTCAAAAAAAAAAAAAGAGTTTATTAGTGACAAGTCTGTATTAATATGTAGCAAAGGCTTTTCCAGTGGGTGAATAAAAACACATTCCATTAAGTTAAGCTGGGAGCAGTGGCATATACCTATATTCCCAGCTACTCCAGAGGCTGAGACAGGAGGATTGCTTGAAGCCAGGAATTGGAGATCAGCCTGGGCACCATAGCAAGATCCTATCTCTTGAAAAAAGAAGAAAAAACCTCTTAATAATAAAACAGTATAAACAAAAGCTAAATAAGTAAAATATTTTCTTTCTTCTGAAATAAAATTATTTTTTGAGTCTGATGGAAATGTTTAAGTGCAGTAGGCCAGTGCCAGTGAGAAAACAAATAAAATCATACATGTTTGTGTGTGTGTGCATCTTGCTTCTACTGAAAGTTTTAGTGCACGCCACTTACTTAGAAATTGGTGACATTAATGTACTCCTTTGTCTGGGACACAGCACAAACTTAAGAGGTATGCAGTGGGGCTGCTGTGACATGAAAGTGGAAGTTAAGGAATCTGGGCTCTTATGGGGTCCTTGTGGGCCAGCCCTTCAGGCCTATTTACTTTTATTTTATATATAGCTCTAATTGGTTTGATTATCTAGTTCCCAAGGCAGTGGGAGATCCCCATTTAAGGAAGGAAAAGGGGCCCAGCACAGTGGCTCATGCCTGTAATCCCAGCACTTTGGGAGGCTGAGGCGGGTGGATCACCTGAGGTCAGGAGTTCGAGACCAACATGGGGAAACCCTGTCTGTACTAAAAATATTTAAAAATTAGCTGGGCATGGTGGCTCGTGCCTATAATTCCAGCTACTCAGGAGGCTGAGGCAGGAGAATCGCTGTAACCTTGGGGGTGGAGGTTGCAGTGAGACGAGATCATGCCACTTCACTCCAGCCTGGCCAACAGAGCCACACTCTGTCTCAAATAAATAAATAAATAAATAAGGAAGAAAAGGGACTTCAAACACATGAACAGCAGCCGGGGGAAGAATCAAAATCATATTCTGACAAGCAAACTGGAAAAGTACCACCGTGTGGACCAATCGCCCCCCCACTGCAGACCCTGGGAGCATCGCCTCATTTATGGTATGGTCCAGTCACCCATGTGAAGGATGAGTTTCCAGGAAAAGATTATTAAATGTTCACTATAACATATTGGGGGAGGTGAGGAATTGCATAATACAATCTTAGAAAACTTTTTTCTTTCTTTTCTGTTTTTTGAAACAGGATCTCACTTTGTCACCCAGGCTGGAGGACAGTGGTGCAATCAAAGCTCTTGGCAGCCTTGACCTCCCTGGGCTCGGGCAATCCTCCCATAGGTGTGCACCACCATACCTGGCTAATTTGTGTATTTTTTGTTGAGATGGAGTTTCACCATGTTGCCCAGGCTGGTCTCAAACACCTGGGCTCAAGTGATCTGCCTGCCTCGTCCTCCCAAAATGCTGGGATTACAGGTGTGTGCCACAGGTGTGCATCAGAAAGCTTTTTCTATTATATTTACCTTCTTGAGTGGGTAGACCCTCAGCCACATAGAAAATAAAACATGCCAGCATGACTTACCATGACTTATTTAGCTCTCTCGAGTTGCAAAGAAGCAATGAGGTATATAAAAGAGAACCTGGGTTTTTGAATCACAAATTCTAGAATTTTTTTTTTTTTGAGACGGAGTCTTGCTCTGTCACCCAGGCTGGAGTGCAGTGGCCGGATCTCAGCTCACTGCAAGCTTCGCCTCCCAGGTTCACGCCATTCTCCTGCCTCAGCCTCCCGAGTAGCTGGGACTACAGGCGCCCGCCACCTCGCCCGGCTAGTTTTTTTGTATTTTTTTTAGTAGAGACGGGGTTTCACCGTGTTAGCCAGGATGGTCTCGATCTCCTGACCTCGTGATCCGCCCGTCTCGGCCTCCCAAAGTGCTGGGATTACAGGCTTGAGCCACCGCGCCCGGCCACAAATTCTAGAATTTAATTGAAACTCTGCCTCTTGTTTGTTGATACACTGGCCTCATTTTTTTTTTTTTTTTTTCAATCTATAAAATGGAGATATCTAACATGTTGAGCCTGGACCCACAGGCAAAACACAGTCCTGATGTGAGAAGCACTCAATTCATGATAACTGTTCTCGCGTGCACAGCGTAATTTCATATTCACATTGGAGGACTTCCCCCAAAATATGGATGGCATTCTCTACTCAACCTTGAACTTAATCAAAGTATTCATTTTACTTAACTTCGTAGTAATCAAAATATTCATTTTACGTAACTTCGTAGTAAATTCTGGTTCCCCGGAACCATTTATCTTGTGCCTTACCGTGCTTATATTTTACTCCATCTTCTGTACTCCTTATAAAAATATTTTAGCCAATTTAAAATTTGACAGTTTGCATTAAATTATAGGTTTACAATATGCTTTGTCTGGCTATACTTGCCCCAAATTCTGATAAATGCTTTTGCCACCTCTAAAGGAAGACCCATGTTCATAATGATGGAGTTTGTGTGGATTAACCATGCAAGGTTGCCAAGAAAAAATCGCTTTACACTTCCAAGGTACACACTAAGATTAAAGTAATTTTAGTCCATGTCCAGTTGGATTCTTGGCACAGTTATCTTCTGCAAACTAAAACAGCTACATGCCAGCAAGGGAGAAGGGAAGGAGGGGCGAAGTTTTGAAATTTCACGTAAATTTATGGTGCTGTTCAAAACGACGAGTTCATGACTTTCTGTGTATACAGTAAGAAATTCGCTTTTGTTGTTGTTGTTGTTGTTGTTGTTGTTTTGAGATGGAGTCTTGCTCTGTCGCCCAGGCTGGAGAGCAATGGCGCGATCTGGGTTCACTGCCACCTCTGCCATCTGAGTTCAAGAAATTCTCTGCCTCAGCCTCCCGAGTAGCTGGGATTACAGGCACCCACCACCACACCCACCTAATTTTTGTTTTTGTTTTTTTTCATTTGTTTGTTTTTTGAGATGGAGTCTCGCTCTGTCACCCAGGCTGGAGCGTAGTGACACAATCTCAGCTCACTGCAAGCTCTGCGTCCCAGGTTCATGCCATTCTCCTGCCTCAGCCTCCCGAGTAGCTGGGACTACAGGTGCCCGCCACTACGCCTGGCTAATTTTTTGTATTTTTAGTAGAGACGGGGTTTCACCACGTGAGCCAGGGTAGTCTCGATCTCCTGACCTCGTGATCCACCTGCCTCAGCCTCCCAAAGTGCTGGGATTACAGGCGTGAGCCACTGCACCCGGCCTAATTTTGTATTTTAGTAGAGACGGGGTTTCACCATCTTGGCCAGGCTGGTCTTGAACTCCTGACCTCGTAATCCACCTGCCTCAGCCTCCCAAAGTGCTGGCATTACAGGAATGAGCCACCACACCTAGCCAGAAATGCCTTTTAATCTTTGGTCTCACTTAATTAGCCAGGACCCTTGGAGTGCATCCCAAAGTACCTGATCAGTGGCCCCTTTGGAGTGTGTAAAACTCAGCTCATTTTTATCCCTGCATCTGCCACAGAGACAGAATCCAAGCTCATATGATCCATCTTCTCTGGCTGTATCGTTTAAGGAATAGAAGGCACCAGAACAGATTTATTGAAATGTTTATTAGCTGAATATTTATTTATTTATTTATTTATTTATTTATTTATTTATTTTTTGAGACGGAGTCTCGCTCTGTCGCCCAGGCTGGAGTGCAGTGGCCGGATCTCAGCTCACTGCAAGCTCCGCCTCCCGGGTTTACGCCATTCTCCTGCCTCAGCCTCCCGAGTAGCTGGGACTACAGGAGCCCGCCACCACGCCCGGCTAGTTTTTTGTATTTTTTAGTAGAGACGGGGTTTCACTGTGTTAGCCAGGATGGTTTCGATCTCCTGACCTCGTGATCCGCTGTCTCGGCCTCCCAAAGTGCTGGGATTACAGGCTTGGGCCACTGCGCCCGGCCTAGCTGAATATTTATTTAGACAGTTGAGGAAAACACCAACACCCAGTAGTAAAATTGGCTCTCGGCCGGGCGCGGTGGCTCACGTCTGTAATCCCAGCACTTTGGGAGGCGGAGGCGGGTGGATCACGAGGTCAGGAGATCTAGACCATCCTGGCTAACACGGTGAAACCCCGTCTCTTCTGAAAATACAAAAAAACTAGCCGGGCGTGGTGGCGGGTGCCTGCAGTCCCAGCTACTTGGGAGGCTGAGGCAGGAGAATGGCGT
>NW_016805609.1:340235-348254 GCF_001698545.2 Rhinopithecus bieti
AAAAAAAAAAAAAAAAAAAAAAAAATTGGCTCTCAAAGATTTTCTTCTCCTGTGAAAAGCCAGACCTCTGAGGCCCCATCCAGATAGAAATACTAGTGCAAGAAGGGCCTCTGCTGTCCACTTGTGTTTCTGTGATCTGTGGAAACATTGTTAATGCCACATCTTGACCTCAAATTTTTTAGCTCCTGGCCCGCCCGGCGTGGTGGCTCACACCTGTAATCCCAGCACTTTGAGAGGCTGAGGCTGGTGGATCACCTGAGGTTAGGAGTTCAAGGCCATCCTGGTCAACATGGTAAAACCCTGTCTCTACTAAAAATACAAAAACTAGCCGGGCATAGTGGCGCAAGCCTGTAATCCTAGCTACTCGGGAGGCTGAGGCAGGAAAATTACTTGAACCTGGGAGGTGGAGGTTGCAGTGAGCCAAGATCACGCCATTGCACTCCAGCCTGGGCGACAAAAGGGAAACTCCATCTCAAAAAAAAGAAAGAAAGAAAGAAAGAAAAAAAAATGTAGCTCCCATATCTGCCATCTTAAGTGTAAAGGTGGCTAAATTATATAGAAAAATAAGACAATATCATTTCCTAATTACATTCCTTTCCTACCCCACTCTACAATGCTAGTTGAGATTTTTCCAAAAGAAAATGGCTTAAATAAAACCCTAAGAGAAAGACAAATTTTAAAACTCTCCAAAGCTCAAAAGTAATAGAAACAGATGAGTTTGGAGTCAGGATTTCTGTGTAAGGTTGTCTAGGCTGTGTACTGCACAATGCCAGGTGTCACTATTCACAGAGATTATAACTACAGTGTGAGGTGAATGGTGCCACTGACAGATATGCAAACCGTCCAGAGCATAGCCACCTGATCCTGCTGGAATTTCTCTTGCCAATCCATCAGCAATTCCCCTTGTATGCTTCACCAAACATCCCTTAAATCTGCCCTCTCCTGCCCATCCCCAGTGGAGGGCCTCATCATTTTTCACCTGCATTTTTGCAGGAGCTTTCTTATATCCACCTTCCTCCTTTTCTCTCGGCCCATCATCTATCTACATGGTCTCCAGAGTAAGCTTTCAGAAAGGCAATCTCTTATCTGTAAAACGTAAGCAGGACCAAGGCCAAGTTTCTTAGCCTGAAAAATGTGCTTTTCTGACTGAACTGTTCAGACACTGACTGTACATATATTTATGCTTTTCTACCCCCTCAGGCTCAACACTTTGACTCCAACAATCCCAAATCCCCAGATCCCTAAGTGTGCTGTGCTATTTCACATGGCTCTGAGACTTGGCCAGTGCTGTTTCCATTTTGGTCTTTGTTCCCCACATCTCTGCCTGGGGGGTAGATTGTACCCTGAAAAATGTTCTTGGCACAGCCTTGCAAACTCCTCCTCCACTCAGCCTCTGCCTGGATGCCCTTGGTTGTTCCACATCCTCAGCATATCATGTTTGTCTTTCCCAGCACTGACCTACCATGTGTCACCCCTGCTGGGCTGTGCCATCCATGAGGCTAGGACTGTGTGTCTCCTTTGTTGTTGCCCCAGCATCTCGCACAGTTCCTTGCACACAATTAGGGCTCTATAAATGTCAAATAAATGTGTTATAATTATATGTTTAAGATTGTTGTTCAAATAAACTCTAAATAACCCCAACTCCAAGAGTGTTAGCAAGAAATACAAATTTTACAGAGGAATGGCTGGAGGTGGGGAGGGTGTCCATGGAGTGAGTTACCTCACACAGGCACAGAAAACTTCAACCTCCTAAGGACACTTTTATTCTCTCTCTCCCATTTTTCTCTCCTGGATTCCCGTTGTCTGGTCGCGTTTCTCTCTTCTCCACCACTCCACTTCCTCAAAAATTCCTTTAGGGTTTGTTCTTAAGCTTAGGTAGTTTTCCCATTCTGAAAAACAAAGTCCTGGTAATTATCCACCTTACCTTGTTGGGGACGTGGAGGGCAAGACGCTCAGACTCCATGACTCAGGTATATTGCAACAATTAGGCTGAAAGTTCCCTGAGAGTAAGTGTCCACATCTTTTCATGTTTGGTTCCCAGGGCTCACTACAGTTGTTGGTATAACAGGCATTCTAATATCTTCTTAAAGAATCAATATCGTTAAAATGGCCATAACTGCCCATAGCAATTTACAGATTCAATACTATTTCTATCAAACTACCAAGGTCGTTTTTATTTTATTATTTTTTTCTTTGAGACAGAATCTCACTATGGTCACCCAGGCTGAAGTGCAGTGGCGCGATCTCAGCTCACTGCAAACTCCGCCTCCCAGGTTCAAGTGATTCTTCTGCCTCAGCCTCCCAAGTAGCTGGGATTACAGGTGCCCGCCAGCACACCCGGCTAATTTTTGTATTTTTAGTAGAGACGAGGCTTCAACATGTTGGCCAGGCTGGTCTCAAGCTCCTGACCTCAGGTGGTCCGTCCACCTCGGCCTCCCAAAGTGCGGGGATGACAGCATGAGCCACTGTGCCTGGCCCACGGTCATTTTTCACAGAATCGGAAGAAACTATTCTAAAATTCATATAGCGGCCAGGCAAGGTGGCTCATGCCTATAATCCCAGCACTTTGGGAGGTGGAGGCAGGAGGATCATCTGAGGTCAGGAGTTCAAGACCAGCCTGTCCAACATGGTGAAACCTTGTCTCTACTAAAAACACAAAAAGTTGCCAGTCGTGGTGGTGGGCATCTGTAGTCCCAGCTACTCAAGAGGCTGAGGCAGAAGAATTGCTCAAACCCGGGTGGTGGAAGTTGCAGTGAGCTGAGATTGCACCACTGCACTCTAGCCTGCGCAACAGAGTGAGACTCCATCTCAAAAAAATAAATAAATAAAATAAAATAAAATTCATATAAAACCAAAAAGGAGCCCAAATAGCCAAAGTAATCCTAAGCAAAAAGAACAAAGCCGGAAGCATCACATTACCCAGCTTCAAACTCTACTACAAGGCTGTAGCGACTAAAACAGCATGATACTGGTCCAAAAAACAGACAGGTAGACTAATGGAACAGAATAGACAACTCAGAAATAAAGCCACACACCTACAACCATCTGATCTTCAACAAACTCAACAATATTAAGTAATGGGGAAAGGACTCCCTATTCAAAACGTAGTGCTGGGATAGCTGACTAGCCATATACAGAAGAATGAAACTAGACTGCTACCTATCCCCATATACAAAAATTCAATCAAGTTGGATTAAGGACTTAAATGTAAGATCTCAAACTATAAAAATCCTAGAAGAGCCCGGCGCGGTGGCTCATGCCTGTAGTTCCAGCACTTAGGGAGGCTGAGGCGGATGGATCACCTGAGGTTAGGAGTTCGAGGCCAGGCTGGCCAACATGGTAAAACCCCTTCTCTACTAAAAAATACAAAAATTAGCTGGGCATGTTGGTGTGTGCCTATAAACTCAGCTACTCGGGAGGCTGAGACAGGAGAATCACTTGAGCCCAGGAGGTAGAGTGAGCCCAGATCACGCCATTACACTCCAGCCTTGGTGACAGGAGCAAGATTCCATCTCAAAAAAAAAAAAAAAAAAAAAAAATCCTAGGAAAAAACCTAGGAAATACCTTTCTTATATCTTTGCCTTGGCAAAGAATTTATGGCTAAATCATAGAAAGCAATTGCAACAAAAACAAAAATTTACAAGTGGGATCTAATTAAACTAAAGAGATTCTGCACAGCAAGAGAAACTATGAAGGGAGTAAACAGACAGCCTACAGAATGGGAGAAAATATTCACAAACTATGCATCTGACAAAGGTCTAATATCCAGAATCTATAAGGAACTTAAATCAACAAGGAAAACCAAATAACCCCATTAAAAGTGGGCAAAGGACACAAACAGACATTTCTCAAAAGAAGAAATACAAGTGGCCAACAAACATGAAAAAATCCTCATCATCACTAATCATCAGAGAAATGCAAATCAAAAGCACAATGAGATACCATTTCATACCAGTCAGAATGACTATTATTAAAAAAGTCAAAAAATAACAGATGTTGCAAGACTGCAGAGAAAAGAGAACATTTATATACTGTTGGTGGGAATGTAAATATGTTCAGCCACTATGGAGAACAGTTTGGAGATTTCTCAAAGAACTGAATTGAACTACCAGTCAACCCAGCAATGCCATTATTAGGTATATGCCCAAAGGAAAATAAATTGTTCTATCAAAAAGACAAATGCACCCATGTGTTCATCACAGCACTATTCATAATGGCAAAAACATGAAACCAAACCAGGTGCTCATCAATGGTGGATTAGATTGTGTATATATATACCACCATGTGGTATATATATACACTGTGGAATACTATGCAGCCATAAAAAAACATAATCATGTACTTTGCAGTAATATGGATGTAGCTGGAGGCCATTATTCTAAACAAACTAACTCAGAAACAGAAAACCAAATAATGCATGTTCAGACTTAAAAGTAGGAACTAAATACTGAGTACACATGGACATAAAGATGGGAACAATAGACAGTGGGGCCTATTAGAGTGGAGAGAGAGGCAAGGGCTGAAAAACTACCTATTCGGTGCTCTGCTGACTATCTGGGTGACAGAGTCATTAGCACTCCAAAGCTCAACATCACACATTATACCTTTGTAACAAACCTGAACATGTACCCCCGATTCTAAAATAAAAGTTGAAGGAAAACAACAACAAAACAAAAAGAAATATCTCCTGAGTTGGGGTCTCCACGTCTTAGTTCAGCCTATTGGCAGTTCCCTTTTTCAAGTTCTAAGGAGCCTGCACTAGACTAGTCTTCATTTAGTCGCATCATAATCCCCTCTTTCAATTATTTTGCCTTCAAACCTGTAGGGAAGGGATTGGACATGAAGTTTCAGTCATTCCCTAAGTAAAAGATTTTTTTTTTTTAATTGAAACAGGGTTTCACTCTGTTGCCCAGGCTGGAGTGCAGTGGTATGGTCATGGCTCACTGTAGCCTCAACCTCCTGGGCTCAAGCAATGCTCCCATCTCATCCTCCCAAGTAGCTGGGACTACAGGCTCTTAAATTTTTTACAGAATGAAAAACAGCGTCTTTAGATTTAAACATGTGAAAGCAGAAATTTTAAAAATACAATGGAAGAGTTGGCAGAGTTGGAATTGTTCAGAAATTACAGTAAAATACTAAGATAGGAAATAGTCAACTTCAAAATGAGAAGAATCACAAAAAGAGAACAGAAAAGATAGAAACAAATTATCAAAGAAATAATTCAAGAAAATTTCCTCAAAATGAAGGGCATGAGATTCCAGGTATATTCCACATATAGAAAAATATCCCATATATAATCACATCGTTATGAATTTTCATAACATGGGGGACAAAAGAAGATAATACAAGTAACCAGAGAGGGGAAAATAAACAAAACAAGATAAATAGGTCATATACGAAGTAATATGCATCACAATAGCTTCATAGTTCTCAATAATAACAAAAAGCCTTGAAAATTCTGGTTGAAGCAGTTCAGACAATGGCATCACCCAAAAATATGCCACTTTGTCATACTGATTATTATTAGCTGAAAGCAGTTGAGAAACAGTAGACTGTACAGGAAGGGCTTTCCAGCCTCCTCTTTTCCACCTAAAACAGGCAGGAAAATTTCCCATGATAAAGGTGCCCTCCTCTACTAGAAAGAGAAAAACATCCTTATAACCAGAGATAGGGAATCAATGCCAAAATGGATCTGAAGATACTTATTAGAATAACCCTTATCTTCCACTACTTCTTCCCAATATAGCTCTTAGTAATTTCCCCAAGCCTCTTTGTCCTATCATTTCTTCACAAATTTATCATTTCTTTGTCTAAAACATATACCAACTTGTCTGCTCTGGTGACTTCTTTGGGTCTACATTTGCTTGTGAGGACTCCCAGGTACATGTAAAATTGTAATAAGACTTGCATGCTTTTCTCCTATTAATCTGTCTTGTGTCAGTTGCATTCTTAGGCCTAGCTGGAAACTTAAGAGGGTAGAACAGAAATTTTTCCTCTCCTACATGGTGAAGAGACATTCCGTAATAAAACTAGCCTCAACATTAAAAAAATGTGACGTAATAAAAAACAAAGGAAAAAGAAAACGAAACAGAAAAGCAATTGATAACACTAAGAAACACAAGGCATTGTACAGGATAGGAAACGTCCTGTTATGTTACACGACGCAACAGTGGGTATTGTTTTCATCGTTATTATAATGTAAACGCTAAATAGTGATTTGACCAACAATCTAGTTTAAACATTTGGAGGAATGTGAATGTTTATGGCCAGAAAATGGGGAGAAAAATGGTTAAGGAAACAAAATCTCATCATCTAGAGTGGGAAGGAGACTGATCATTCCTAATATGAACCAAAACACTCAAACTTTTTTTTTTTTTTTGAGATGGGGTCTCAATCTCTTGCCCAGGCTGGAGTATAGTGGCATGATCTCAGCTCAATGCAACCTCTGCCTCCTGGGTTCAAGAGATTCTCCTGCCTCAGCCTCCTGAGTATTTGGGACTACAGGTGCACACCATCATGTCTGGCTAAGTTTTGTATTTTTAGTAGAGATGGGGTTTCGCCATGTTGTCCAGACTGGTCTGGAATTCCTGACCTCAGGTAATCTGTCTGCCTCGGCCCCTCAAAGTGCTGGGATTACAGACGTGAGCCATTGCGCCTGGCCCGAAAACTCATTTTGTTTAGATACATTAAGTGAAATCTCAGAATAATCAGCTAGAAAAATTGAAAATGGTTGCCCATGAGGAGGGGAGAACTGTTATTATTTATGTCAAATAAAATTTGTTGGAGGCCATTGATTTGCACTGTGTTCCTGCACTAGGCCCCAATAGACCAAAACCAAATGGAGTCACTCTTGCTGAAGTTCCATGTCACCAAACCAAAGCTAAGTAGTTTATCTTACCTTCTGGGAAATTAGGGGAGAGAAATAATAGACAAATCCCCAAACGGACCAGTTTTTGCTGGCATAACAAGGAAGTCCTCTCCGTTTTCACTGTATTAGGAGAGTAACTCTGAAAAGACCAGTCCACTTTTTGGTCTCTGTTTCTGTTTTCTTCTAACCTCCTCTGCCCACCTCACTGGAGTACCTTTTCTGAATTTTTAGAAGACATGTTGCCCTGATCCATGAATTACAAATGAAAGCCAATTAGATCATTTAATTAAATTCGTTGTAATTTTGTCTTTTGACATTTGTAAACAAGCCTTGTAGTACTTGCTAAACAATGGGCTGGGCGCAGTAGCTCACACCTGTAATCCCAGCACTTTGGGAGGCTGAGGTGGGTGGATCACCTGAGGTCCGGAGTTCGAGACCAGCCTGGCCAACATGGTCAAATCCCGTCCCTACTAAAAATACAAAAAAGTTAGACGGGCATGTAGCATGTGTCTATAGTCGCAGCTACTCAGGAAGCTGAGGCAGGAGAATTGCTTGAATCTGGGAGGCAGAGGTTGCAGTGAGCTGAGATTGTGCCACTGTACTCCAGCCTGGGCAACAGAGTGAGACTCTGTCTCAAAAAAAAAAAAAACCTTGCTAAACAACATATGTTTATTATTTGATAAATTATAAACAATAAATTCAAAACTTTAAAAAGAAAACAACATTTTATTGATAGCTCACTGAATACAAATTTATAAAATATTATTTATGCATTAATTTTGAGTTACACATTTTCACCCATCATTACAGATGTTATATGGAGTTGCTGGAGTATGAGAAGCGCGTCTTCATCCCAACAGCTTTCAAAATGAAGCAGCGGCTCATGCCTGTAATCCCAGCACTTTGGTAGGCCGAGGTGGGTGGTTCACTTGAGGTCAGGAGTTTGAGACCAGCCTGGCCAACATGATGAAACCTCATCTCTACTAAAAATACAAAAATTAGCTGGGCATGGTGGCGCACACCTGTAATCCCAGTTACTCAGGAAGCTGAGGCAGGAGAATCACTTGAGCCCGTAAGGTGGAGGTTGGAGTGAGCCAAGATTGTGCCACTGCACTCCAGCCTGGGTAACAGAGCAAGACTCTGTCTCAAAA
>NW_016805609.1:348412-372391 GCF_001698545.2 Rhinopithecus bieti
AAAAAAAAAAAAAAAAAAAAAAAGTGAACCTCTAGGTCCCCCAGATCTCTTCAGATATATGTAATGTTCTCCTTTTTCCAACTACATAACTCTGTGAGCCTGGGTTTTCTTCATATACTCCAATGAAAACAACATATTGCAACAGATGGAATGAAGAGACAAGTAGAAGAATCCAGCTGTTTTCTACTAAGCCAAACATTACAGTTGTCAACTGAAGAATTCTGAGATTAATAAATTTGCAAAGAAGAGCTTTATTTCTCCTAAAAGATTGCAGCCTGCAGGGTGGTCATTCTGACAGGCTGAGAAATGTAGTCTCTGGCCAGAAGCCAAAAACAGACACTGAGGGTCAGAAGAATAAGACGGGCATGTATGTTGAATAGGATGGCCAAATATATGTATTCAATAAACTATAGGAGGAGTCATGAATAGTCATGAAAGGAGAAACATGCACATGCTCAGTTGAGCTTCATGCCTCTCCATGGGATGCATGTGCAAAAATTGGCAGCATTAGCATGATCAGAGGGTGGAGTTTTCTGTCCTCTGACATCAAAAGGTGAAACAGAGAACACAGAAACCCTCACTGTGCATCCTCTGTAAACTGGAAAGAACCACTCCATTGTGGGCAGTCTATTATCAGGAAGGAATGCTGGTTAGTTGTGCAGAAACTGCAAAAGGAAGGGGCAGTGTCAGAAGGGGTTGATATCAGCGGTGCAGCTCGTCCTTCCAAAGGGCTGATTTCTGTTTAACCTGTAGGAAGGAAATCCTAATGGTGTTTAGCAATGGAGAGGGTATAACAACACATCATGGCAGGAACTCATTTTTCAAGGTTTCTCTGGGGTCCCCTTGGCCAAGAGGTGGTGCATCCATTTAGTCAGCTGGGCAACTTAGGATTTCATTTTTATTTCTCAGAGTTTTATAAAACTGTAAAATAATTCTTTGACAGCCAGATGGGAGGGGTCCCTGGAGAAACTCCAACCAGCCTGCCCACTGGGGTGGAGCCTCGGGAGTTTGCAGCAGGGAGGAGCCTGGCGCTTCTTTTTCCTATGTGAACCTGGGATTCAAGCGGCCTGGTGGGAAGCACTCTAGCAGGGGACTCTGGCCTTGCAGAAAATCTCTGTTCCCCCCAACCCTTTATTTCCCCTTTTCACTTAATAAAAACCCTGCTTTACTCACCCCTTAAACCATCTGCAAGCCTAAATTTTTGTGACTGTGTGATGGACAAGAGACTTATCTTAGGCTGAACTAAGGAAAAGTCCTGCAATGATTCCATTCTTCCCACCAAATATGTTTTGTTTCGAAAATAGTTATTTATCATAAATATGTCATTAATATTGTTAAATCGAATTTAGCCTAAAGCTGCCTCCTTACATAGTTTAAGCTTGACCTAAAGGTTATTCTGTACTTAGTGAATTGTAACCTACCTAGATACGTAAACAAGACTGTGACCTACTCTTGTGACAATCATTGGATTTTGGCAATCAAAGGAGGTCAGCTCTTGACACTGCTTTCAAATAAGCCAAATATGGAACTGTAACCAATCTAGCTGTTTCTATACCTCACTTCTGTTTTCTGTATGCCACTTTTCTTTCTCTGTCCATAAATCTTCTTCCACCACGTGGCTGTGCTGGAGTCTCTGAGCCTACTCTGGCTGAGGAGGCTGCCCGATTCTCAAACTGTTCAGTTAAACTCTGTTAAATTTAATTTGTGTAAGGTTTTCTTTTAACCATATAAACAGATGAGTTTATGATTGTTATGTCTTTTTTCTTTTCTTTTCTTTTCCTTTTTTTTTGAGACAAGGTCCCACTCTGTCGCCCAGGCTGGAGTACAGTGGCATGATCACGGCTCACTGTAGTCTCGCACTCCCAGGCTTAAGCGATCCTCCATCTCAGCCTCCTGAGTAGTTGGGAGTACAAGCGCATGCAGCCATGCCTGGCTAATTTTATTTTTTATTTTTTGTAGAGATGGGGTTTTGCCATGTTGCCCAAGCTGATCTTGAACTCCCGAGCTCAAGCGATTCGCTTGCCTCAGCCTTCCAAAGTGCTGGGACCACAGGCATGAGTCACCACACCCAGTTATTATTTCTAAATTAATGAACAGATGACCATTTTCAACATTTCTCAGTTTTAATTTTAAATATGATTAAAAGGATATATATAACACACAAACAAAAGCTCCTTGGAGTCCTCTATAACTCAAGAATATAAAGGGTCCTGAGATTTTTCTTTAAAGAGAACCACTGCACTCTCCCAGGCTACTAGCCCTCCACAATCCATCCTGGTTCTCCCCTTGGGCAGGAGAGTCCTGTTCTAGACCCTCAAGGACCCCTCACAGCATCCCCTAGCTATCATCTAAGGAATCTTTCTCCATCTGGACTTCCCATTTTTTTTCTTCCCCCTTTAAGGGCCCCTTATTCTTTTCATCTAATTTTGTGTGCCACCTGCAAAGCCCTTCTTCCTTCTTCTTCTCTTCTCTTCCCTCTTCCTTCTCCTCCTCCTCCTTCTTCCTCCTCCTCCTCTCCTTCTCCTTCTCCTTCTTCTTCTCCTTTTTTTGAGACAGTCTTGCTCTGTTGCCCAGGCTGGATTGCAGTGGCGCAATCTCGGCTCACTGCAGCCTCTGCCCTCTGGGTTCCAGTGATTCTCCTGCCTCAGCCTCCTGGGTAGCTGGGACTACAGGCGCCTGCCACCATGACCAACTAATTTTTTGTATTTTTAGTAGAGATGGGGTTTCACTGTGTTAGCCAGGATGGTCTCCATCTCCTGACCTCGGGATCCGCCTGCCTCGGCCTCCCAAAGTGCTGGGATTACAGGTGTGAGCCACTGTGCCCAGCGACTAATTTTTGTATTTTTAGTAGAGACAGGGTTTTGCCATGTTGGTTACACTGGTCTTGAACTCCTGACCTCAGGTGATCCGCCCGTCTTGGCCTCCCCAAGTGTTGGGATTACAGGCATGAGTCAACGCGCCTGGCCTGAGTCCTGCTTCTTCCAGATCTGGTGCCCAGTCCTGACACCAGAAAAGGGGTCTTGTTCCAGACCCCAAGAATGTTCTTGGATCTTGCCCGGGAAAGAATTCAGGGTAAGTTGCAGAGTATAATGAAGTTAAGATAGTTAATTAGAGACTACTCAATTACAGAGTAGGGCATCCTCAGAAAAAAAGAGGAGGAAAACACTACCTTAAATGTAGTGCTTGCTTATGTAGTTTGTATAACAATTGTGTACTTAATTACAAAGGCTTGTGATCAGCTTGTGACAGGCTACTGGTACTGTTATTTTCCTGTTACTATTGATTTCAGCAAGAATTTATTAGTACACTGTTATCTTTAAAGCAGAACCTATTCTTAAACTAAGAATGCTTTTTGTTCTTAAAATATTGGGGCATTTCCATAAGTTCTGGGTCTTTAGTTAGCAACTTTAACTCATTCCCTCAATCATAAACATCTCATGACCAAGAGTGCCCAGTTCTTGGGGAATGTAACCCAGCAGGTTTGGCTTTATTTGGCCTTTATTCAAGATGGAGTCACTCTGGTTAGGACATCTGACAGTCCCTGGAAACCCAAAGGAACCCTTTTATGTGGCACAGGGAATGGAAGAAACAAAGAGATGAGGCAGGAAAATAGCATCTGAAGGCAGGAAACATAGGCCAATTCACACTTCAGCTATAACAGAAAATATCCTCTCCATAGGGTGTATGCCTGTAACTTTACTTCATCCTCTTCATTTACATAGGACGTACCCCAAGTAACCAATGGAATCGTCTAGAGGGTATTTAAACTCCCAAAAATTCTGTAACAGGGCCCTTGAGCCCCTATGCTCGGGCCACTCCCACACTGTGGAGTGTACTTTCATTTTCAATAAATCCCTTCATTCCTTCCTTGCTTTGTGCGTTTTATCCAATTCTTTGTTCAAGACACCAAGAACCTGGATGCCCTCCCCTGGTAAGAGAGAGATGGGCCTTTCAAATGACCTGACTCCTTTATCCCGGCCAGGTGTGTGCCCAATCCTGAGAGGAAGAATAGGGAGGGGGACATTCAACCCAGCCTTCCTCTCTGTGTTAGCAGCATCTGGATGGGTTGGGGTGGAGTGGGGGTGTTCTAGTCTGCTATTTACTCCCAAAGAAGCTTTCCTGCTTCACTAGGCTCACAGTTCTAAAGGCAAGAACAGCCCTAGTGGGATCTTTCAAGGGTTTTAGAAAAGAATGAATAAGGGAAAAATTAAAAGATTGCAGGGTGCCATAAAAACATCCCAGTAAAACAAACACCTTTCTAGATGCCCTTTGGAACATACATGGAGCTCAGCCTCCATCCCTTCACACTAGATCCAGTCTTCATCTTTGTGGTCCACTGCCCCCTCACCATTCAGGAGGAAAACCCCAGCTTCTGTTCCGGCTCCCCTTCTCTTGCTTAGAATTTTTCACCAGAGTTTCAGAAAGATTTGTCAGAACCACTCCATGCCCAAGGTAAAAAGTATAAGTGGTACGAAAGGTAGACACTCATCAGACTCCTAAAGAGTGTCATTTAACCATACAAACACCTGATAAACTCCAGGGCAGAAGAAAAAGCTGCATCCTTGGCTAACTCCACTGGGGCAGTCTTACGGAAACTAAGATCCAGGAACCGCATCAGGAGAGAAATCAAGAGCCCTGGGGATGTTAGGATGAGCCCTAGAGGTGCTAAGAAGGGTTATTTGAAAAACCAAAAAGTAGACTGAGATTCCCTTCCTTTTCAGGGAGGAATTGAGACCTTTCCTTTCTTACTGTTCAGAGTGAGGGCTGATAAGGGCAATTATTTCCTGGAGCCACTGGCTACTGCCCTGGGAAGGAAATCCGCTGGGCTGGGGGGGAGGGAGGAAGGCAGAACCAGGCCTTAACTCTCCCTCCACTACATCCTTTTCCCGTACCCCTCCCCTCCCCTCCTCTCCTGCCTCCCGCCCCCACCCTCCGAGAATGACACTTGGCCTGAGAAAGGAGGAAGGTAGGGTAGGTGGACACTTCCCTTGTCCTGTTCCAGGGGTGTGTCAGTGACAAGGAGATGTGAAAAAGAAGGAATCGTAAGGCTTCCTTTGGAAAGAAGGGAGATCTCCAAGGGCTTTGGGAAGTCAGGTTAGTACTGGGAAGGCTGGAGACTCCCAGTAGATAGCGTTCAGGGCTGCATTTGGCAGCAATCCTATAAAATACATTCTTCTCTAAGGTTGGATACAAGCATTTAGAAGACTGGCCATTAAAAATAAAAAACAGTATTAATAACATTAATAATCATGAGTGTCAGTAGTGTTGAAATTTTTCTGGAATCCTTTCCCAAGTTGCCTAATGCCCAGAGAAGGAAAATAACAGTGTTTAGTAGACATAAATTATAGGATTAGTGCAAGTAGCTATTGAGATGATGAGCCAAGGCTTGTAAATTGGTTTTGTTTTGGTTTTCCTAATTAGATGTTTGGGCCTATCTGTGTATGTGTGTGCGGGTGCACACTCGCATGTGGTTAATTTCTTGACTTTTGCCTCTGGCTCTTCCTGATTAAAAAAAATACTTAAAATGGTAGGAAGTGGCACACATCCTTGATGGATCTGTGTTTATATTAAAGAATTGGCTTTGTAAATTTAACTGGGACAAAGAAACTGTGAAGGACTATATTTTTGCCTTTATTTAATAATTCATATATTCAACCAACTGTTATTGATTGCCTATTTTGAAACAGGCCACGTGCTAGGATACAAAGATTAACAAACACATTCCCTCACCTCAAGGAATTCATGGTCTAGTGAAATACAGAGATAGAAAAGAAACAGAAAAGTACATCAATAAAATGCATTGTGGAAAGAGTTATGGTCATAGTGTGTACTATAAGCTTATAGAGGCTGCCTTTGTACAAACATACATAAGACTGCTTTTTAAATTATAAAAGGCAGTACATAGGCCAGGCGTGGTGGCTCACGCCTGTAATCCCAGCACTTCGGGAGGCTGAGGCGGGTGGATCATCTGAGGCCAGGAGTTCGAGACCAGCCTGGCCAACATGGTGAAACCCCATTTCTACTAAAAATATATTTTAAAAATCAGCCAGATGTGGTGGTGGGCACCTCATCCCAGCTACTCGGGAGGCTGAGGCAGGAGAATCACTTGAAGCCAGGAGGCGGAGGTTGCAGTAAGCTGAGATGGCACCATTGCACTCCAGCCTAGGCGACAAGAGCAAAACTCCATCTCAAAAATAAAAAAGGCAGTACATAGTACAAACTGCTTGGGTTTCGTTGTTTTTGTTTTACTGTACCATATACCTTGGAGATCATTCCATCCAGTAGCTGAACATTTTAAACAGATCCTCTGGCTACAAGCAGTGAGTAGGATGAACTGGGAGAGTGATGAGTGAGTTAGAGAGTTACGGAGGGAGGGTGCTGTCAGAGTGTTACTGGAAAGGGGTCCCGATCCACACCCCAAGAGAGGGTTCTTGGATCTCACACAAGAAAGAATTCAGGGTGAGTCCACACAGTAAAGTGAAAGCAAGTTTATTAAGAAAGTAGAGAAATAAAACAATGGCTACTCCATAGGCAGAGCAGCCTCAAGGGCTTCTGGTTGCCCATTTTTATGGTTATTTCTTGATGATATGCTAAACAATGGGTGGATTTTTCATGCCTCCCCTTTTAGACCATATAGGGTAACTTCGTGACATTACCATGGCATTTGTAAACTGTCATGGCACTGGTGGGGGTGTAGTAGTGAGGATCACCAGAGGTCAGTCTCGTGGCCATCTTACTATTGGTAGCTTTTGGCCAGCTCCAAAACCGACTTGTTTTATCAGCAAGGTCTTTATGACCCATATCTTGTGCCCACCTCGTGTCTCATCCTGTGACTTAGAATGCCTTAACTGTCTGGGAATGCAGCCCAGTAGGTTTCAGCCTTATTTTACCCAGCTCCTATTTAAGATAAAGTTGCTCTGGTTCACACGCCTCTGACAAGAACATCTTCGTGCCTGTGCCTCATTGAGAAAGGGAGACCTCTAGGCTGCTGCTGGATCTAGTGGAGATTCACTCAGTCCTCAAATTCCTCTACAGTTTCTCTCATGGAAGAGAAGGGTGGTGTTATTGCTGCTAGGGTGCAACCTAGAAGTTATTTTATTTATGCCATAGATGTGGTGGGCTAAGTGCTGTGCCAATGTTCGATAAGTCATTGCTGATTCTCCATAAATTATTGTGACAAGTACAATTGATTGTAAGACTTAGATCTAGGTGTGTAAGTCCATAGGAGGGTGTGAAGCATCTGTATTTCTGTTATGTAGTTATTAGGAAAAAGGATGTTGGGGCCTTAAAAATGGCCATTTTAACATTTCCTAACTTGTGTTCAATTCTAAGATTTTACAATTATATGTTTCCAGTTGAGAAGAACTTTGATATTGGTAGCTCTAAATAAATAAATACCGTTGATCTGGAAGAGAAGGTCAAGTTTAGGGAGAGGCCATTTCTTAGCTTTATATTTAAAATTTTTTATAAATGTGATTCATGGGCCGGGCCTGGTAGCTCACACCTCTAATCCCAGCACTTTGAGAGGCCAATGCAGGTGGATCACTTGAGGCCAGGAATTCGAAAGCAGCCTGGCCAACATGGTAAAACCCCATTTCTAGTGAAAATACAAAAATTAGCCAGGTGTGGCAGCACACATATGTAATCCCAGCTACTCGGGAGGCTGAGGCAGGGGAATCACTTGAACCTGGGAGGCGGAGGTTGCAGTGAGCTGAGACTGTGCCACTGCACTCCAGCCTGGGTGACAGAGTCAGACTCTGTCTCAAAAGCAAAACAAAACAAAATGTGATTCATCATGCCGCAGTTATAACTATAGTACTTATCTAGCAAAAACTTAGCTTTTTTTTTTTTTTGGCTTTGACTAATTGAAACTGCAAGAGCTTACCGGCAGAGTGGTATACTGCTCAATATTTAACAAGTTCTCCAAAGGGGAAAAGCCCTGATTTGTAGGATTTGTCAGTTTCCATGGTATAAATACTCTTCCCATGGCTGGTAGGGGGACCAACTTGTTCTGGTTTGCCAGGGACTTTCCCATTTTTAGGCCTGAAAGTCCTGAATCCCAGAAAATTCCTCATTCCCTAGGAAATAGGATGATTGGTGGCCCTAATGGCTGGTTGCAAGCTCCTGATATGACAGCACTAGATGAGGAGTTGGGCAGAGATGTGCACATGGTACCAGCTCATGCCAGGAGCAGCGGCCTCCAGCAGCCCACTGTCTGGGAGTTCTTGGCCCAGTAGAGGAGGGTTAGCAGGGCCAGGCTGTTGTTCATATTAGCTCTCAATTTATCACCAACCCTGTATTAGTTTTCTGGAGCCGCTGTAACAAAGTTCCACAAACTGGGGTCTTAAACACAGAAATCTGTTATCTCACAGTTCTGGAGGGCAGAAATAGAAAATTAAGGTATAAGCAAAACTCTGCTCCTTTGATGGCTCTAGATAATCTGTTGCATGTCTTTTCCTTAGCTTCTGGTTTCACAGGTAATCTGTGTGATCCTTGGCTTGCATCTTTGTAACTCCAATCTCTACCTCCATCATCCTGTGGCATTCTTTTTTTTCCTTTTTTTTTTTTTCTTTTTGAGACAGAGTTTCACTCTGTCACCCAGGCTGGAGTGCAGTGGCATGATCTGGGCTCACTGCAACCTCTGCCTCCCAGGTTCAGGCGATTTTCTTGCCTCATGTTTCTGAGTAGTTGGGATTACTGGTGTGCGCCCCTACGCCCAGCTAATTTTTGTAGTTTTAGTAGAGATGGGGTTTTACCATGTTAGCTAGGCTGGTCTTGAAAACCTGACCTCAGGTGATCAGCCTGCCTCGGCCTTCTAAACTGCTGGGATTACAAGCGTGAGCTCATGGCATTCTTCATTTGGTGTCTTTGTCTTCATTGACTTCTTGTAAGAAATCAGTCATATTGGATTAGAGGCCTACCTTATTCCAGTATGACCTCATTGTCTTAATTTAACTAAAACATCTGCAACAACCTTATTTCCAAATGAGGTCACATTCTGAGGTACTGGGGGTTAGTACTTCAACACATCTTTGTTTGTTTTTTTGAGACAGGGTCTCTGTCACTCAGGCTGGAGTGCAGTGGTGCAATCACAGCTCACTGTAACTTTGAACTCCTGGGCTTACGCAGTCCTCCCATCTCAGCCTCCCAAATAGGTAAGATTACAGGTACGTATCACCATGCCTAGCTAATTTTTAAGATTTTTTGTAGGGGCTGGGCCCGGTGGCTCACACCTGTAATCCCAACACTTTGGTAGGCTGAGGTGGGTGGATCACTTGAGGTCAGGAGTTTGAGACCAGCCTGGCCAACTTGGTGAAATCCTATCTCTACTAAAAAAAAATACAAAAATTAGCCGATGTGGTGGCGGGTACCTGTACCTACTCACAAGGCTGAGGCTGGAGAATCCCTGGAACCCGGGGGTCAGAGATTGCAGTGAGCCGAGATCACGCCACTGCACTCCAGCCTGGGTGACAGAGCAGGACATAGCCAAAAAAAAGAAAAAAAAAATTCGTAGAGATGAAGTCTTGCTATGTTGCCTAGACTAGTCTCAAACTCCTGGGCTTAAGCAATCCTCCTGCCTCAGTATCCCAAAGTGCTAGGATTACAGGCATGAGACACTGCACCAGGCCTACATACCTCTTTTTTTCTTTTTTTCTTTTTTTGCGACGGAGTCTTGCTCTGTCATCCAGGCTGGAGTGCAGTGGCACGACCTCAGCTCGCTGCAACTTCCACCTCCTGGGTTCAAGTGATTCTTCTGCCTCAGCCTCCCGAGTAGCTGAGACTACAGGCGTAATACCTCCCTTAGATATAGCGAATAATATCACAGGGTGTACACCCACTGTGGTGTTAGGAGTAATACCTCCCTATGATATTACAAATAATATTACAGTGTGTATACCCACTGTGATATTACAAGTGATACCTCCTTTAGATATTACAAATAATATCACAAGGTGTACACCTACTGTGATATTAGGAGTAATATCTTTCTTAAGCGATCCTCCCACCTCAGCCTCACAGAATTAAAAGAATTAAAGGAAGAGATGCTACACTTGGCTAGATCTGTTTTAAAAAGATAACCCAGATAACCCTAAGGTCAGTGTTTAAGATTAGACCAAGGGAGAAAAACTAAAGATGGGAATACTAGTTTGGGACTTCGCTTGCTTGCTTGCTGTTATTTAGAAAACATTTAGTAGTTCTACAAAGCTCAGGCACTGTTCTGGGAGTCACAAATATAGGATTGAATAAAGTAAATGAAGCACTTGCTCTCCCGGAGCTCACTTTTCACTGGGGGAATGCAGATAGTAGACACATGCATCCCCAGTATCGTTAAGTGCTAATAGAAAAATGAAGCGGGTGAGATGGATCATGCTGAGTAGAACCTATTTGCTTTTCCTTCCTTCCTTCCTTCCTTCCTTCCTTCCTTCCTTCCTTCCTCCCTCCCTCCCTCCTCCCTTCCTTCCTCTTTCCTTCCTTCCTTTCTTCTTTTCTCTCTTTCTTCCTTTCTCCCTTTTTTTATTGTCTTAAAATGTATATAACATAAAATTTACCTTCTTAACCATTTTTAAGAATACAATTCAAGGCTGTGGTGGCTCATGCCTGTAATCCCAGCATTTTGGGAGGCTGAGGCGGGCGGATCACAAGGTCAGGAGTTCGAGGCCAATCTGGCCAATATGGTGAAACCCTGTCTTTACCAAAAAATACAAAAATTAGCCAGGCGTGGTGGCACATGCCTGTAGTCCCAGCTACTCAGGAGGCTGAGGCAGAAGAATCACTGGAACCTGCGAGGCAGAGGTTGTAGTAAGCTGAGATTATGCCACTGTATTCCAGCCTGGGCGACAGAGCAAGACTCGGTCTCAAATAATAATAATAATAATAATATAACTCAGTAGCATTAAGTACACTTATATTGTTATGCAGCCATCACCACTATCCGTCTCCAGAATTTTTTTGAGTGGAGCTCTTTTTAATAGAGTAATTGAAGGCCTCTGTGACACAGTAGCATCTGAGCAGAAGCTTGAATGAAGTGAGAGAAGAAGACTTGTGCATAGTTTAGGGAAGTATGTTCCTGGTCCTGGAAATAGTTAAGACTATCATAATAGTCTAGGAGAAAGATGATACAATAGCTGAAACCCCATCTTCAGAAAGTAAAGGAGAACAGATGGGAAGTCATGTTCCTCCCAGAAGTAATTCATGCAGCAGAAAAGCCAACCCAGATCCACGAGACAGACAATTCAGTGCTTTGCACAAGAACTGTGCTTTAAGCATGGAGAGGATTTTTGTATCTGTCCTGGGATCCTACATCAAACAGCATGTGGTGATTGTGAACACAGATGTACGAGACTATGAACCCTACCAAGTTTCCTTTCTGAGTTGTATGGCTTTCTTCCATTAGATATGAATATGGAGTCATGAGTTTCCTTTGGAATGTCCTTTAGCCTGTTGGTACATGTTTTGCCTGTGGTGAATGCAATTACTCATAAATCATTGAGCACATTCCATTTTTCTGGGTACGGGGGACAAAAGGGAAATGCCTATATTTCCTCTATTCAGTCAACAGAAATACTTCTAGGCTGTAATCCATTCATCCAATCTAATAATTTTGCCATCTGTAAAACCTTCAGGTGTTCTGAATTTGACATCCTGCACCTAATTCCTGCTCAGTTAAAGACCCAAATCATGATCTCTGACTTACCTGGATATTTGAAAGATTAACTTGCTGTGGTGATACCATACTACAGTCACAAAATCAAGCCCTACCCTGCCACAACCACCTAAAGAAAATTCGCTGATATACAAAAGAAATTGACCATATTGTCGTCCTTTTAGTGACTCTCCTAATTTTCTTTCCCTGAAAACTGGCAGAGAAATTTGAGTATGTTTGCCTTAGGTGGATGCTTGTTTTTTTATTGATATGAAAAGCAGTAAGAAGAAATGGAGTTATTTGGCCTGTTAAGGAGGGGCAGCCACTGTAAACACAGCTCAGTGCAAATTCACAGTGTTAGAATGTTGAGGTGTGTATAATGATTTTGCAAAATTTTCTACAAGGCTGACACAGTATCCAGTTGGGGCTAGGATTAGATATAGTGTCATGTATGTTTGGGCAGAAAATGCAGAGACTCTAAGGTGCTACAACTGCAATTTGACATTCCGGATAGTTCACTGGTAACTGTTCATCTCCCTGAGGTTGAAGTTTACAGTTCCACAGCTCTTTATCTGAAACTCTTGGGCTATGTGTTATGGAATTTAGAATTTTTTCAGAAATACATTGCATATAATGTATATTATGACATAATACCTCCAAGAAAGACTTGGAATCACATCCTATAAACAAACACATGAATATATCCCAGTGAAATGTATGACTATACTAACTAAAAGGAATAAGAATCATAAATAGACTTACATTACTTCAGGTCAGATTTTGCTGCCAAATTAGTTTGGGCATCAAACTTTTGGTTTCAGAGACAAAGCTGTGAAATTTTAGAATTATATTATGGGGTTGTGGACCCACGTAACCCTCCTCTCCATAATTCCTAAAAGCAAGCAATTGCATGAATCTAGTCTCATGAGTAGCTGCAATTCTAGGAATCAAGAATCCAGATCTGAAATTAGCCAGGCATGGTGGCAAGCGCCTGTAATCCCAGCTACTGGGGAGACTGAGGCAGGAGAATTGCTCGAACCTGGGAGGTGGAGGCTGCAGTGAGCTGAGATCGTGCTGCTGCACTCCAGCCTGGGCAACAGAGTGAGACTCTGTCTCAAAAAAAAAAGAATCCGGATCTGGGCAGGACCGAATTGCTCACATGCCCCCGGTATAGCAGAGACCTTTTGCCTACACGTTACACACCTGAGTAATAGTTGTCAGCAGTTGATGAAGAAGATGGATGTGCCCTTAATGTCCACCTTTGATTTCCAGTCATTTTGCTTCTGGGTCTTGGCTACCTGAGGAAAGAAGTCTCCAATAGGTGAATGCAGTGATACAGAGAATACTTTCTTCTGGCTGGGTGCAGTAACTCACACCTGTAATCCCAGCACGTTGGGAGGCTGAGGTGGGCAGTGCACTTGAGGTTGGGAGTTCGAGACCCAGCCTGGCTAACATGGTAAAACCCTGTCTCTACTGAAAATACAAAAATTAGCTGGGCATGATGACAGACACCTGTCATCCCAGCTACTTGGCAGGCTGAGGCATGAGAATCGCTTGAACCTGGGAGGTGGAGGTTGCAGTGAGCCAAGATCGTGCCTCTGACCTCCAGCTAGGCAACACAGTGAGACTCTGTCTCAAAAAAAAAAAAAAAAAAAAAAAGAAAGAGAGCGAGCGAGCCTACTTTCTTCCTGTTTCCTCATAGGCCAGTTCTCTCTGGCATGTGAGTTTAACATCACATCCTTCACACACAGTGAATGCGTTCGTAATAGGAGGTCCTTAGCTGGGAGTTTTTAGGGCATATCTCAGTGGGGCCAAAAAAACACCATGTAGGAGCTAATATATCTTTGCTGGTTGCTTTCTCTGGCTCCGCAGCAGATAGAAACCCTATGAATCACATCCAGGGGGCAGCTGCAGGCAACAACCAGTCTCTCCCAAGTGAGTTGAAAAGGATCTCGTTACCCAGCATCCTAAGGAGGTTGTAGCCTTGGGAACCACAGGCAAGAATAGTTAACTCAGCTCCTCGGTTAGTGCCTCTTCAGTTTGAGATGGAATTTATTTGCAGGCATGGCTCCTTAACATGCCAAACCCATGCTCGAGACGTACTCCTTCTCCCGGAAGGTTAACATGGCTCCTGTGGCTATTCCATCCCTGAGGAAAAGTGAGGGCCATGCTCTCCAAATAGGCCATGCGCTGGACTACCTCTGTTTCTGTCTCCCGGGATTCCAATCAGCAAGTGAGCAACAAAGCAACCCAAACAGTGCGGTTCATAGGATGGCTGGGTGAGTGGCTGTTTGTTTTTTCCTTACTGTGGATATGTATCAGTGAAGGAATCTGTAGAACATTCTTGACGGGAACATTTAGTCATGTCTGGTCAATAAATTAATGTTTAGGCTGGGCACAGTGACTCACGCCTGCAATCCCAGCACTTTGGGATGCCAAGGCGAGTGGATCACCTGAGGTCAAGAGTTCAAGACCAGCCTGGCCAACATGCTAAAACCCCCATCTCTACCAAAAATACAAAAATTAGCTGGGTGTGGTGGCGCATACTTGTAGTCCCAGTTACTTGGGAGGCTGACGCAGAATTGCTTGAACCTGGGGAGATGGAAGTTGCAGTGAGCTGAGAGCGCAGCATTGCACTCCAGCCTGGGCAACAGAGCAAGACATTGTTTCAAAAAAAAAAAAAAAAAAAAAAAAACCGGGCGCGGTGGCTCACGCCTGTAATCCTAGCACTTTGGGAGGCCGAGGTGGGCAGATCACGAGATCAGGAGCTTGAGACCATCCTGGCTAACACAGTGAAACCCCGTCTCTACTAAAAACACAAAAAAATTAGCTGGGCGTAGTGGCGGGCGCCTGTAGTCCCAGCTACTTGGGAGGCTGAGGCAGGAGAATGGCATGAACCCGGGAGGCGGAGCTTGAAGTGAGCCGAGATCGTGCCACTGCACTCCAGCCTGGGTGAGAGTGCAAGACTCCGTCTCAAAAAACAAGAAAAGAAGAAAAATCAGTATTTTATTTTTGATTTATTATTAATATAAATAATTATATATTGGCCAGGCGTAGTGTCTCATGCCTACAATCCCAGCACTTTGGGAGGCCAAGGCAGGCAGATCACTTGAGCCAAGAAGTTCAAGATCAGCCTGGGCAACATGGTGAAACCCTGTCTCTACAAAAAATACAAAAAATTAGCTGGGAGTGGTCAGCTTTCTTGTAGTCCTAGCTACCTGGGAGGCTGAGGTGGTGGCTGCAGTGAGCCGTGATTGTACTTGTACCACTGCACTCCAGCCTGGGTGATAGAGTGAGACCCTGTCTCCAAAAAAAAAAAAGGAAAAGAAAAGAAAGGAAAATAAATCATATATTGGTGAGGAGACAATTCAACACATATTTTTTGTTGAGCACATGCTATGTGTCAGGGTACCAGATATAAGCTCTATCTACAAGGATTTTAGGAGCTGGATTATGTGTATGGGAGGAATGTGTGAGTGTGTATAGCAAAGATGACTCCTGGGGAAGAAGAGGAAGACAAGCCCCAGAGGTATACTGCATAGGCATAATACGCAACAGGCTAGCAAAGAAGCAAACCATGGGTACAGCAGAGAGAATCAAAGGATGCATTGGGGACCATTTCTAGTGAGTGAGATCAGAAGAGACTTCAATAATCTGAGTGAATTTAGACATGGGCCTTGACAGGTGGACAAGATTTTTTTTGTTTGTTTTAGACAGAGTCTCACTTTGTCACCCAGGCTGGAGTGCATTGGCACAATCGTGGCTCACTGCAGCCTTGACCTCCCGGGCTCAAGGGATCCTCCCGCCTCAGCCTCCTGAGTAGCTGGAAGTACAGATACGTGCCACAATGCCCTGCTTTTTGTTTTAGAGATGGGGTCTTGCTATGTTGCCCAGGCTGGTCACAAACTTCCGGGTTCAAGTAATCCTCCTGCCTTGGCCTCTCAAAGTGCTGGCATTACAGGAATAAGCCACTGCACCTGCCCCTGGTGGAGAAGATTTGAACGGCTAGATTAGAGGGAAGAGGGTGCCTTAGTAAAACCATGAGAAAGCTTGAGTTCTTCTGGGAGAAAGGTCCAGGTTGGCAGAGTGTAGTTTGTAGATTCACATGAGTAGGAAAATGTCTTGAGCTGTTATGTACCCTGAGTGCCAGGCTGAGGAGTTTCACCTTCTTCTAGGAGGGCAGAAAGAGATATAACCTGGAGAAGTCTTTCAAATGAATTTAAATTAGAAAGTGATGTGGCCAAAGCTAAAGACCTGTGTGTGGACAGGCTTGAAGTTGAGAAGCTGTTGAGAAGCTGTCAGTCAGCCGTCAAGATATAAAGGCAAGGAGAATAAGAGAAGTTGGTGGAGGTGAGGGCACTGCAGAAAACTTATACTTAACAACTGATTGAACATGGGTCAAGAGTGCGTCAGATTGGACTCCTTTGCCTGCTAAGACCAGAAAATCTCAAACTGGTTTAAACAAAAAGGGCATTGATTGGCTTATGAAAATGCAACCCCAGAAAGGAGACAAACTTCAGCATCAGTCTAATCCAGGGATTCTGGCTCCGTTTCCCTGCACCATGGTGCCATCATCTGCATCCTCAGGCAGCTTCCAACATGGTAGCAAAATGGTTAAAATGCTGTAAAACTGTTGGCTTTACAATGACACAGCAGCTCACCCAGGAAAGGAAAAAGACTGACTTTTCTCATGGCTCATTCTCTTTTTTTTTTTGAGACGGAGTCTCGCTCTGTCGCCTGGGCTGGAGTGCAGTGGCCGGATCTCAGCTCACTGCAAGCTCCGCCTCCCGGGTTTATGCCATTCTTCTGCCTCAGCCTCCGAGTAGCTGGGACTACAGGCGCCCGCCACCTCGCCCGGCTAGTTTTTTGTATTTTTTAGTAGAGACGGGGTTTCACCGTGTTAGCCAGGATGGTCTCGATCTCCCACCTCGTGATCCGCCCGTCTCGGCCTCCCAAAGTGCTGGGATTACAGGCTTGAGCCACCGTGCCCGGCCGGCTCATTCTCTTTTTAAAATGTATCCTTTTTTTTGAGACGGAGTTTCACTCTTGTTGCCCAGGCTGGAGTACAGTGGCATGATCTCAGCTCACTGCAACCTCTGCCACCTGGGTTCAAGCAATTCTCCTGCCTCAGCCTCCCAAGTGGCTGGGATTACAGGCACCTGCTACCACAGCCCGCTAATTTTTTGTATTTTTAGTAGAGATGTGGTTTCACCATGTTGGTCAGGCTGCTCTTGAACTCCTGACCTCAGGTGATCCGCCCGCCTCAGCCTCCCAAAGTGCTGGGATTACAGGCGTGAGCCATCGCGCCCGGCCTCCCTTCTTATTTTTTTAAAAAACTTTCGAAGTTGTGAAATGTGACACACAAATGGAAAAGTACATAAAACAGATTGAAGACCAGGTGTGGTGGTTCATGTCTCTAATTCCAGCACTTCAGGAAGCTGAGGCAGGAGGATCATCACTTGATGCCAGAAGTTCAAGATCAGCCTGGGCAAGATAGTGAGACCCCCATCTCCACAAAAAATTTAAAAATGAAGTGTGTGGTGATGCATGCCTGTAGTGCCAGCTACCTGGGAGGCTGAGGCAGGAGGATTAGGAGTTTGAGGTTGCAGAGAGCTGTGACTGCACCACTGTGCTACAGCCTGGCTGACAGAGCAAGACCTATAAGAAAAAAGGAAGAAAGGAAGAAAGGAAGAAAGAAAGAAAGAAGGAAAGAAGGAAAGAAGGAAAGAAGGAAAGAAGGAAAGAAGGAAAGGAAGGAAGGAAGGAAGGAAGGAAGGAGAAAGATACCTGCACTTGTGGCTGGGCACAGTGGCTCATGCCTGTAATCCCAACACTTTGGAAGACCTGAGGTCAGGAGTTTGAGACCAGACTGCCCAACATGGTGAACCCCCATCTGTACTAAAACTTCAAAAATTAGCCAGGCCTGGTGGTGGGCACCTGTAGTCCCAGCTACTTGGGAGGCTGAGGCACAAGAATTACTTAAACCTGGGAGGCAGAGGTCGCAATGAGCTGAGATCGCGCCACCCCACTCCAGGCTGGGCGACAGAGCCATCTCAAAATAATAATAATAAGATACCTGCACTTGTATATTTATTGCAGCAGTATTTACAGTAGCAATATGGAATCAACCAAAGCATCCATCAATGGATAATTGAATAAAGAAAATGTGATACACACACACACACTACATACTATTCAGCCATAAAAAAGAATGAAATAATGTCTTTTGCAGCAACATGGATGGAACTAGAGGCCATTATCCTAAGTGAATTAACGCAGCAACAGAAAACCAAATACTGCATGTTCTCATGTGCAAGTGGGAGCGACATAATGTGTACACATGGACATAGAGTGTGGAATAACAGACACTGGAGACTTGGAAGGGTGGGAGGATGAAAGGGAGAGAGGGATGAGAAATTACTTAATGGGTACAACATACATTATTTTGAAGGATGGTTAAGATGGTTACACTAAAAGCCCAGACTTTACCACTATCCAATATATCTGTTAACAAAACTGCACTTGTACCACTTTAAATTTATTTTATTTATTTATTATTTATTTATTTTGAGACGGAGTTTCGTTCTTGTCACCCAGGCTGGTGGAGTGCAGTGGAGTGATCTCAGTTCTTTGCAACCTCTGCCTCCCGTGTTCAAGAGATTCTCCTGCCTTAGGCTCCTGAGTAGCTGGGATTATAGGTACGCGCCACTACGTCTGGCTAATTTTTGTGTTTTTAGTAGAGATGGGGTTTCACCATGTTGGCCAGGCTGTCCTCAAACTCCTGACCTTAGGTGATCCACCTGCCTTGGCCTCCCAAAGTGCTGGATTTACAGGTGTGAGCCACTGCGCCTGGCCTAAATTTATATTAAAAAAAAAAAAAGTGGTAAAATTAAATGGCACCTGAAACACTCTTACCTAAAGACCAAGCTTGTAAACTATCCATTTGTGCTGCTCAAATGTGACAGAATTAAATATAAGGCTAGGCTGGGTGCAGTGGCTCATCCCTGTAATCCCAGCACTTTGGGAGGCCAAGGCAGATGGATCACCGGAGGTTAGGAGTTCGAGACCAGCCTGACCAATATGGAGAAAAATCGTCTCTACTAAAAATACAAAAGTTGCTGGGCATGGTGGTTCATGCCTGTAATCCCAGCTACTCTGGAGGGTGAGGCAAGAGAATTGGGAACCCAGGAGGCGGAGGTTGCAGTGAGCTGAGATCTTGCCATTGCATTCCGGCCTGGGCAACAAGAGCGAAAACTCCATCTCCAAACCAATAAGGCTAAAATCTGTTAAATCTTCTCACTCCTTCGTGAAATATAATTTTTATTTGAGTACAACCGGGACAATCCATTCTCATTTTTTACTTCCTGGATCAGAGGGCATTTTACAATATCCTGTCTCTAATCACATCAATATCTCAAGACAAGTGTTCCATTATGCTTATAACAGTTGTTGATGCATAAAAATCCACCACAAGGCCAGGCGCAGTGGCTCACGCCTGTAATCCCAACACTTTGGGAGGCCAAGGCGGGCGAATCACGAGCTCAGGAGTTCAAGACCAGCCTGGCCAACAAGGTGAAGCCCCATGTCTACTAAAACTACAAAAATTAGCCGGGCACGGTGGCAGGCACCTGAAATCCCAGCTGCTTGGGAGGTTAAGGCAGGAGAATCGCTTGAATCTGGGAGGCAGAGGTTGCAGTAAGCTGAGATCACACCACTGCACTCCAGCCTGGGCGACAGAGTGAGACTCCATCTGAAAAAAAAAAAAAAAAAAAAATCCACCAAGAAATACTTGGTGGGCAGCTTTTGTTTTGTTTTGCTTTGTTTTTGAGATGGGGTCTTGCCCTGTTGCCCAGGCTGGAGTGCAGGGCACAAATACAGCTCACTGCAGGCTTGACCTCCTGGGCTCAAGCAATCCTCCCATCTCAACATCCGGAGTTGCTGGGACCACAGGCACACACCAGTGTGCCTGGCTAATTTTTTTATTACTTGTAAAAATGAAATCTGGCTATTTGCCCAGGTTGGTCTTGAACTCCTGAGTTCAAGTGATCTTCCTGCTTTGGCTTCCCAAATTGCTGGGATCACAGGGTGAACCTTCGAACTGGCTGGGACATTCCTTATCTTCCATCTCGTCCTGGGTGGCAGGAGAGTCTATCCTCATTTTTGAAAGGGATAGCAAGTTCAGGTAGACCCAGTGAGATTACCTCAGTCACATAATTAAATGTGAAAACATTGTGACTTATGCCCACTCCGACGTGAGCGTAGGACTCCAACGCTCATGCATTCTCTTGTACCACATGTCTCTCTCTCTAGGGTTCCTCAATGGGCAGAAGAGGCTCCTCTAAGTTTGTTTTAAAAGTACACATAGGGGCCGGGCGCGGTGGCTCAAGCCTGTAATCCCAGCACTTTGGGAGGCCGAGACGGGCGGATCATGAGGTCAGGAGATCGAGACCATCCTGGCTAATACGGTGAAACCCCGTCTCTACTAAAAAATACAAAAAACTAGCCAGGCGACGAGGCGGGCGCCTGTAGTCCCAACTACTCGGGAGGCTGAGACAGGAGAATGGCGTGAACCCGGGAGACGGAGCTTGCAGTGAGCTGAGAGCCGGCCACTGCACTCCAGCATGGGCGGCACAGCAAGACTCCATCTCAAAAAAAAAAAAAAAGTACACATAGGAAGGCCGGTGCTGTGGCTCATGCCTGTAATCCTAGCACTTCAGGAGGCCGAGACAGGCAGATCACGAAGTCAGGAGATCAAGACCATCCTGGCTAACATGGTGAAACCCCGTCTCTACTAAAAACACAAAAAATTAGCTGGGCCTGGTGGCACGTGCCTGTAGTCCCAGCTACTTGGGAGGCTGAGGCAGGAGAATTGCTTAAACCTGGGATGTGGAGGTTGCAGTAAGCCACTGCACTCCAACCTGGGTGACACAGCAAGACTCCGTCTCAAAAAAAAAAAAAAAGTACATGTAGGGGACAGGTGCACTGTCTCAGCCTGTAATCAATCCCACCACTTTGGGAGGCCAAGGTGGGTGGATCACTTGAGGTCAGGAGTTCAAGACCAGCCTGGCCAACATGGAGAAACCCCATCTCTACGAAAAATACTAAAATTCGCTGGGCGTGGTGGCGCACATCTGTAGTCCCAGCTACTGGGGAGACTGAAGTGAGAGAATTGCTTGAGCCCAGAGGTCAAGGCTGCAGTGAGCGGTGATCACACCACTTCAGTCTAGCCTGGGTGACAGAGAGAGACCCTATCTAAAATAAATAAGTAAATAAAAGTACACATTATTACAAGACCTTGAACTAACAACATTAACATGCATTTGTTAAAGGAAAATAAATTAGCCCAGATGCTACTAGTTTTCATCATACTTGCACGATTGATTTCAATTCCTGTTCATCTAAACGGAGAGTTGCAGGTATACTACGCAGCTATTCTACTTATATTCTGTTTTTTTTTATGTAACAATATTATTTCTTGATGTCTCTACACATTTTATAACATTTTAATATTTAATAAAAGCATCTACCATAAGTTCTAAAATGGTAAAAGGAAGAATAGTCATTGGTACTGTCGCTACCCGGAATTAATACAAATACAATTTGCACTAGGGCTTATTTTGCTCCTGTCCTTTGCCTATGCATTTTATTTTTACATCATGGCAATCATAGTGGGTGAATTTTGTATTCTGTAATTTCAACTGAATATTATATTATAAGTGTTATCTGCAAGTTCCATGAGGACCAAAACTTCTCCATCTTTTTCACCACTGTACTTAGCATGGTATAGTAAAGCTGGCTCAATTAATATTTGCTGATTGAATAAATGTTGTTACATCATCTTCCTGATTAACATATATATATGCATATAAGTTTTTTCAGTGACTGCATTAATTTACTTCACTTTTTCCAAATTGTTGGCTATTTCAGTTGCCATTTTTTACTTTTATGAATAATGTGTTGATGAAAAGATTTGCGCATATAGTTTTCTCTGCGCATTTGACTATTGCTTTTTTTTTTTTTTTTTTTTTTTTTGAAGGAGTCTGCTCGCCGCCAGGCTGAGTGCGGCCGGCTCTCAGCTCACGCAAGCTCCGCCTCCCGGGTTCAAGCATTCCCTGTCTCAGCTCCCAAGCTGACTACAGGCGCCCCTCTCGCCCGCTAGTTTTTGTATTTTTTAGTAAGACGGGTTTCACCATATTGAGGCCAGGATGTCTCGATCTCCGGACTTTCCGTGATCGCCCGTACTCGCCCCCAAAGCTGGATTACAGTGCTTTGAGCCACCGAGCCCGCCTTTTTTTTTTGTTTTTTTTTTTGAGACAGAGTCCTCGTGCTGTCACCCAAGCAATGCGTGGCGCATATTCGCTCACGCAACCTGCAACTCCCACCTCCGGGTTCAAGTATTCTCCTGCCTCAGCCTCCCAAGTAGCTAGAATTACAGGTGCCCACCACCATGCCCAGCTATTTTTGTATTTTTAGTAGAGATGGGTTTTCACCATGTTGGCCAGGCTGGTCTCAAACTCTTGACCTCAGGAAATTTCTCACTGGAAATTCATAGGTAATCGCAACTCCGGAGAAACTATGCTTTTCTATGTGAATTTAAAATTAGTTGTATTCGCCAGAGGTTTAAATAAAACTACAGTGATCTTTGGACTGTTAACCAATGGCCAACACAAAATATTTATTTATGAGTTGTTTGCTAAAGTCCAAATGCCATAAAGCAAACAGTATGGCACTTACTTGAACTGATATTTTCTTAGAAAAGCTTTTAAAGATGGCTTTAAAAGAAAAAAAAAAAGAGTATTAAAAATGTCTTTAAAGCCATTCTAGCCATGAATCTAGAGGTAACGACTGACTCCAAACTCCATGGAGAGTTATAAATTGAATGACTTACAACATCATGTCAAAGTAGAGTGGACTGGAAAGTATGTTAAAGAGGACCAAAGTAATCTTTCACCCAGTGATTGCTGAGTATGGAGGAGGGACTGTCGTTGGCTATTCCTCTTTCCTTTCTTCTCAACACCTGACTGGTAGCCACAGGTTGGGTGTTTACCTATTTGTGCCACTGCTCAGAGAGAAGGTGGAGCTTCCCGGGAGAAGGGACCCAGGTTTTCTCCAGTCTCAGGAGCTTCCTGGGAGAAGGGACCCAGGTTTTCTCCAGTCTCAGGAGCAGCCCTGCCCTCAGGCCAGGCAGGTGTGGCTGGGGAGGGGTAAGGAGTGCCAAAAGAGCACTCAGCAGTCATGTGACCCTTGTGACCTTGGCCAGCCTGTTTCTGAGAGGTACCAGGAAGTACCAGAACACCCTAACTGCAAACTCTCACTGGGTCCCCTTCGAGACTTTCTCCATCCCATTAGGATCCCTGCAAGTGTCAGCCAGTGGCAACTGGCAGATCTTCTAGTCCACCACATGTGTTTATTTTAATGTATTTGGCTTTTAATTAAATTCAAAAGAATACATTAAAAGTACAGGTGTGGGCCGGGTGTGGTGGCTCAGGTCTGTAATCCCAGCATTTTGGGAGCCAGAGGTGGGTGGATCACTTGAGCCCAGGAGCTGGAGACCACCCTGGGCAACATAGCAAGACCCTGTCTCCATTAAAATAAATAAATAGCCGGGTGCAGTGGCTCACACCTATAATCCCAGCACTTTGGGAGGCTGAGGCAGGTGGATCACCTGAGGTTGGGAGTACAAGACCAGCCTAACCAACATGGAGAAACCCCGTCTCTACTAAAATACAAAATTAGCTGGGCATGGTGGTGCATGCCTGTAATCCCAGGCATGGGAGACTGAGACAGGAGAATTGCTTGAACCTGGAAGGCAGAAGTTGCAGTGAGCCAAGACTGCGCCATTGCATTCCAGCTTGGGCAACAAGAGTGAAACTCCATCTCAAAACTAACTAACTAAATAAATAAATAAATAAAGTACAGGTTTGTCTTCACCACTGTCCCCTTACTCCCCTAAATAACCTCTCTCACCTTTCCAGTTAACCACTGTTACTAAGATGCTACACCTCTTTCCAGCCTTTTTTCTACTTATTAGCATATATGTGTATTTACTAAATAAACAGGTCAAACTGTATGTATTGTTTTGCAAGTTGCCTTTTCCTTAACCATGTGTCTTCAAGAACTTTGGCCCATATGAACTAGCTTACCATTTTAACTAATGGAGAGCATTCCTTAGAGTTGGTTGACAGAAATACACTAAAAGTTGTGACCTCAAATCAGAAAAGCCACTAAAGACATCTAAAATTCATTTCAATTCAATCCCCTCCCCAAGTCTTTTTTTTTTTTTAACATCTGAAAACATATAGACTTTAATTACATTTTGTTGAAAATTCATGGGC
>NW_016805609.1:374770-380291 GCF_001698545.2 Rhinopithecus bieti
AAAAAAAAAAAAAAAAAAATCTGCTAGTGTTACGTGGTTTTAACATGAGAAGTATATGAAAGCAAGCAGAACTCATCAAGTCTCAAAGTCTTAAGAATTAGAAAGAAAAGGCACAGTGGCTCACACCCGAAATTCCAGCACTTTGGGAGGCCGAGGTGGGTGGATCACCTGAGGTCGGGAGTTCGAGACCAGCCTGACCAACACGGAGAAACCCCGTCTCTACTAAAAATACAAAATTAGCTGGGCGTTGTGGTGCATGCCTGTAATCCCAGCTACTCGGGAGGCTGAGGCAGGAGAATCGTTTGAACCCAGGAGGCGGAGGTTGCTATTAGCTGAGATTGCACCATTGCACTCGGGCCTTGGTAACAAGAGCAAAACTCTGTCAACAAAGAAGAAAGAAAGAAGAAAGAGAGAGAAAGAGAGAAAGAAAGAAAGAAAGAAAGGACATTATCAAATCATAAGAGCCAAAGGAATGTAAAATTCGCTCGATGGACCTGGGTGGAAGGCACAAATTTCTATGGGTAGAAACCAAATTAGTAATCCTGAGATGTGGGCTATATGGTTACCCCTTCTTGAAATTATGAAGTGATTTAAGTACAAATAGGGTTTAGTGAGTTCCAGCCAGATGTATTTGCTGGTAGCTGTGCAACTTCAAACATACTTAGAATGCAAAATCCACAAATGACTAGAATGATACATATATTTCCTTAGTGAGTGAAAAGAAGACTCATTCCTATGGTATACAAAATCTAATCTTGCAGTCATCTGAAATCTTTTCTTTAAAGTTCACTAAGAAAGTCATTGTCTGGCTGGGAGTGGTGGCTCACGCCTGTAATCCCAGCACTTTGGGAGACTTAGGTGGGTAGATAACTTGAGGTCAGGAGTTTGGGACCAGCTTGGTCAACATGGTGAAATCCTGTCTCTACTAAAAATACAAAAATTAGCTGGGTGTGGTGGTGCATATCTGTAAACCCAGCTACTGGGGAGGCTGAGGCAGGAGAATGGCTTGAACCCAGGAGGCAGGGGTTGCAGTGAGCTGGGATGGCATCACTGCACTCTAGCCTGGGCGACAGAGTGAGTGAGACTCCATCTCAAAAAGAAAACCAAAATAAAATAAAATTGAAGGTAATCATCCACCTAGAAGGTGGGCATCTTTTTATCCAAAGGAAATTTTATTTATTTATTTATTTATTTTTGAGATGAAGTCTCGCTCTTATCCCCCAGGCTGGAGTGCAATGTCGTGATCTTGGCTCACCGCAGCCTCCACCTCCGTGGTTTAAGTGATTATCCTGCCTCAGCCTCCTGAGTAGCTGGAATTACAGGCGCCTGCCACCACGCCCGGCTAATTTTTGTTTTTTGTTTTTTTTTTTAGTAGAAACGGGGTTTCACCATGTTGGCCAGGCTGGTCTCGAACTCCTGACCTCAAGTGATCTGCCCACCTCGGCCTCCCAAAGTGCTGGGATTGCAGGCGTGAGTCACCATGCCCGGCCCGGAAAATTTATTATTTATTTATTTATTTATTTATTTTATTTTATGTATTTTGTAGAGACAGGGTCCTGCTTTGTTGCCTAGGCCGGTTTCAAACTCCTGGCTTTAAGCAATCCTCCCTCCTCTGCTTCCTGTAGTGCTGGGATTACAGGCGTGAGCCATCATGCCTGACCCCAAAGGAAGATTTTAAATCAAATATAAAAATAGGACACCAGCCGGGTGTGGTGGCTCACATCTGTAATCCCAGCACTCTGAGAGGCCAAGGGCAGCAGATCACTTGAGATCAGGAGTTCAAGACCAGGCTGGCCAACATAGCGAAACCTCGTTTCTACTAAAAATACAAAAATTAGCCAGGTGTGATGGTACACACCTGTAATCCCAGCTACTCAGGAGGCTAAGGTACAAGAATTGCTTGAACCCGGGAGGCAGGGGTTGCAGTGAGCCGAGATCATACTGCTGTACTCCAGGCTGGGCGACATAGTGAGACTCTGTCTCAAAAAACAAACAAACAAAAACAATAAACCAGGATACCATACAGCAGTAAAATTGGACAAAATACAGTTATATCTGCCGGGTGCGGTGGCTCACGCCTGTAATCGTAGCACTTTGGGAGGCTGAGGCAGGCAGATCATGAGATCAGGAGTTCAAGACCAGCCTGGCCAACATAGTGAAACCTTGTCTCTAATAAAAATACAAAAATTAGTTGGGTATGGTGGCCCATGCCTGTAGTCCCAGCTACTCGGGAGGCTGAGGCAGGAGAATCGTTTGAACCCGGGAGTTGGAGGTTGCAGTGAGCCGAGATTGTGCCACTGTACTCCAGCTTGGGCAACAGAGTAACACTTTATCTCAATCAATCAATCAATGAAAAATACAGCTATATCCAACAACCAGAATAAATCTTGGAAATATAATTTGCATGAAAAGAGTTGGTTGCAGAAGGCTACATACAGTGTGATTCCATTTTTATAAAGAAGCTCAAAGCCAAGCTAATCCAAACAACATGTTGTTTAGGAAGACTTACATGTTTGTTAAACTGTTTTTTTTTTTTTAAATGAATGCATACTTTAGGATTGTGATTACCTCGAAATGGATAGAGAAGATGGGTTTAGGATTTGGAAGGTACATGGTGGCTTTAAAAGCAACGGCAATGCTTTATGCATAAATTGTATGGTGGGTTTGTGTATTCATTTTATTATGCACTCCCAAGCTTACAGAGATGTTACTTATTTTATATATATATATCAAATATTGTATAATAAAATTATGTAAGTGAAAAAATGCCACTTTTATAAAATAGAATAATCAAGCAAACATGTTAAGTTAAAACCTAGAGAACTAGGGTTCTAGATTTGTAACTAACTAATTGGATATTTATTTTGGAACCAAAGCAAACATCTGGATAGTCCATACAGAAAGACATTTAACACATCATATAGTGTACCGTTGTTTATCCCGCCATTCTTTTGGTGGCTAAAAATATAATTTTAATTTTTGCTATTTCAGATACATAGGAATAAGCATTTTTGAAATTATCTCTTTCCTTCTTTTTTTTTTTTTTTTTTTTTTTTTTTTTTTGAGACGGTGTTTCATTCTTGTTGCCCAAGCTGGAGTGCAATGTTGCAATCTCAGCTCACCGAAACCTCTGCCTCTGGAGTTCAAGTGATTCTCCTGCCTCAGCCTCCTGAGTAGGTGGGATTAGAGGCACCTGCCACCATGCCAGGCTAATTTTAGTATTAGTATTAGTAGTAGTAGTAGTAGTAGTAGCAGTAGTAGTAGTAGTAGTAGTAGTAGTAGTAGTAGTAGTAGAGATAGGGTTTCACCATGTTGGTCAGACTGGTAGCAAACTCCTGACCTCAGGTGATCCACCCGCCTAGGCCTCCCAAAGTACTGGGATTACAGGCGTGAGCCACCGTGCCCGGCCTATCTCTTTCAATACTTGTGTGAGTATTGTTTGTTGAGATAGATGCTTCAGAATGGAGTTGCTGAGTCAAAGGGTGAGGAGACTGAAGTTGAGACTCGGAGAAGTTAAATGTATAACTCACATCACATAGGCAGCAGGTAGCAAAGCCAACAGGGCTCCTTTTGGGGCTCCACATCACCCCCATTACAAAGAAAACACTGGTCCTGGCCAGGCACGGTGGCTCACGCCTGTAATCCCAGCACTTTGGGAGGCCGAGGCAGGCAGATCATGAGGTCAGTAGATCGAGACCACCCTGGCTAACAGGGTGAAACCCTGTCCCTAGTGAAAACACAAAAAAATTAGCTGGGCGTGGTGGCGGGCACCTGTAGTCCCAGCTACTTGGGAGACTAAGGCAGGAGAATGGTGTGAACCTGGGAGGCAGAGTTTGCAGTGAGCCAAGATCACGCCACTACACTCCAGCCTGGGTGACAGCTCGAGACTCCATCTAAAAAAAAAAGAGAGAGAAAACACTGGTCCTGCTCAGCTCGGCGCCTGTAGTCCCAGCCACTCAGGATGCTGAGGTGGGAGGATCATTTGATCCCCGGAGTTCAAGTCCAGCCTGGGCAACATAGCAAGACCCCATTTCTAAGGAAAAGAAAATGAAAACATTGGTCCTGTCAAAACTAGTGCCCCACTTTCCACTTTGATTTGACTCTTTCCCTTTCTTGTTTGTCCAGACTGCAGGTGAAGTTCAGTATTGATTTCAGGACCTCAGGACACAGAACACAAGAGCTCCCTGTCACAAGAGGCACAGAATAGAGCTTTGTCTCCTGAAAAGGCTTGATTGCTTTTACAGGACTGTCTTGGTGCCAGTGGCAGGGAGGGAGGCTCTGCTGAGTACCAAGTCAGAACTCAGAGTTCCTGCCCCATTTTTCATAGTACTGCCCTTGTAACCCAAGGAGGCGTCCCATTTTATTTCCCTGGGCAGATTTTGCAATGCTCAGTTGTCAAAGTGGAAATGTTTATTAGCTACGGAAAATGCTGTTTTGCTGATTACAGAAAAATACAGACAAAGAAATACATACAACATACACCCACAATGACAAGAGAAACAAAGATAATGTCAGTTACCACCTATGCTTGCCAGAGTCCCTTTCTTCCTACCTGAACACATTCCAGAACAATCCAATTCTTCTTTGAAATGTTCATTTTATTTCAGATACAGAAAGAAATCAAACAAGATCGGGTGTGGTGGCTCATGTCAGTAATCCCAGCTCTTTTGAGGGCTGAGGCAGAAGTTCCACTTGAGGTCAGAAGCTCCAGACCAGCCTGGCCAACATGGTGAAACCTTCATCTCTACTAAAAATACAAAAATTAGCTGGGCATGGTGGCAGCCGCCTGTAATCCCAGCTACTTGAGAGGCTGAGACAGGAGAATCACTTGAACTTGGGAGACGGAGGTTGCACTGAACTGACATCTCACCACTGCACTCTAGCCTGGGCAACAGAGCGAGCCTCCATCGAAAAAAAAAAAAAAGGCCAGGCACGGTGACTCACGCCTGTAATCCCAGCACTTTGGGAGGCTGAGGTGGGCGGATCACGAGGTCAGGAGATCGAGACCATCCTGGCTAACACGGTGAAACCACGTCTCTGCTAAAAATACAAAAAAAGTTTGCCGGGTCAGGAGGTGGGGGCCTGTAGTTCCAGCTACTCGGGAGGCTGAGGCAGGAGAATGGCGTGAACCCGGGAGGCGGAGCTTGCAGTGAGCTGAGATCGCATCACTGCACTCCAGCCTGGGCCACAGAAGGAGACTCCGTCTCAAAAAAAAAAAAAAAAAAAAAAAGACCAGGTGCAGTGGTTCACACCTGTAATCCCCACATTTTGGGAGGGTGAGGCAAGTGAATCACCTGAGGTCAGGAGTTCAAGATCAGCCTGACCAATATGGCGAAAACCCATCTCTACTAAAAATACAAAAATTAGCTGGATGTGGTGGCCAGCGCCTGTAATTCCAGCTACTCGGGAGACTGAAGCAGGATAATCTCTTGAATCTGGGAGGCAGAGGTTGCAGTGAGCCAAGTTTATGCCATTGCACTCCAGCCTGGGTGGCAGAGTGAGATTCCGTCTCAAAAAAAAA
>NW_016805609.1:381471-384785 GCF_001698545.2 Rhinopithecus bieti
CCAGGATTTTTTCTTTTTTTTTTTTTTTTTTTTTTTTTTTTTTTTTTTTTTTTTGAGCTGGAGTCTTGCTCTTGTCATCCAGGCTGGAGTGCAATGACACGATCTCAGCTCACTGCAACCTCTGCCTCCCGGGTTCAAGCAATTCTCCTGCCTCAGCCTCCTTAGTAGCTGAGATTACAGGCACCCACCACCGTGCCTGGCTAACTTTTGCATTTTAGTAGTAGACACATAGTAGAGACAGGGTTTCACCATGTTGGCCAGGCTGGTCTCAAACTCCTGACCTCGTGATCTGCTCGCCTAGGCCTCCCAAAGTGCTGGGATTATAGGCATGAACCACCTCGTCCGGCCAAATGGGTAAGGTTTTTTTTGGGGGGAGATGGAGTCTCACTCTGTTGCCCAGGCTAGAGTGCAATGGTACGATCTTGGCTCACTGCAACCTCCACCTCCCGGGTTCAAGAGATTCTCCTGCCTCAGTCTGCCAAGTAGCTGGGACTACAGGCGCACGCCACCATGCCCAGCTAATTTTTGTATTTTTAGTGGAGACGGGGTTTCACCATGTTGGCCAGGGTCGTCTCTATCTCCTGACCTCGTGATTTGCCCGCCTTGGCCTCCCAAAGTGCTGGGATTACAGGCGTGAGCCACCACGCCCGGCCAACCAAGTGGTACAGTTTTTAAGGGTTGTCCCTGCATAAAGCTGGTCAGAGCCCACCTGGAACTTATTGCTACAGTAGTGGCTGGAATAAGACAGGTAAGGCCAAGAAGATCTGAAGTGGTGCATAGAAAATGTTAGATCCAGAAAAGGCAGGCAAAATGTGCAATTCTTTGCCTTCATTTACCATTTGCCATCTTTCAAAATAATGAATTAGTTCTATTGTATTTCCAAAGTTGAGCAATTAAGATTTTTTTAAAAGCATCATTATGACTCATGGATATACAAATATTTGATATGTCTCAATTTATTGCTGTTATTTTTCTTATTGATGCTCAAATTTATTCCACTTTGGCCAGTAAGAGTTTCTGCAAATTGGTTCCAGATGACATTTCAAATAAATTTGTTTCTGAGAGCTTCCTTGCTTTCTGAATTGGCAAGATATTCCAGGCTTATTTGGCATTCATCTTACTCTAGACCTATTATCAACTACGTCTCCAAGGATAAGTAGAACCTTTTGAAGGAAAATGGTATTTTGAGAGCATAGTGTGGGATCTGAGTTGTTCCTGTCAGTTTGGTTATTGTTTGTTTTCAGTGAGTAGATCGTGGACTTTATTAATTTTATTTATTTATTTATTTTAAGAAAAGTAAATCATGAGTTATAAGTAATGATTCCAACTCAAATTTTAATATTGCTCAACTTCTTTGATTTTATATTTATCTTTTACACTGAAAAATCTTGGCTGGGCGCGGTGGCTCACGCCTGTAATCCCAGCACTTTGGGAGGCCGAGGTGGGTGGATCACGAGGTCAGGAAATTGAGACCACCCTGGCCAACATGGCGAAACCCCGTCTCCACTAAAAATACAAAAATTAGCTGGGCGTGGTGGCGGGTGCCTGTAGTTCCAGCTACGCAGGAGGCGGAGGCAGGAGAATGGGGTGAACCCAGGACACGGAGCTTGCAGTGAGCGGAGATCGCGCCACTGCACTCCAGCCTGGGCAATAGAATGCGACTNAGACCAGGTGCAGTGGTTCACACCTGTAATCCCCACATTTTGGGAGGGTGAGGCAAGTGAATCACCTGAGGTCAGGAGTTCAAGATCAGCCTGACCAATATGGCGAAAACCCATCTCTACTAAAATACAAAATTAGCTGGATGTGGTGGCCAGCGCCTGTAATTCCAGCTACTCGGGAGACTGAAGCAGGATAATCTCTTGAATCTGGGAGGCAGAGGTTGCAGTGAGCCAAGTTTATGCCATTGCACTCCAGCCTGGGTGGCAGAGTGAAATTCCGTTCAAAAAAAAAAAAAAAAAAGAAAAGAAAATTAAATTAATATGCCATTCAGACACATGTAGTAGGAACATCAACTCTATATACTAAATCAATGGTATGTGAATAAAACATGACATTAAATAATTTTCCTAAATTTTTTACCAACTTAGAGAATATAGAATTTCTTCAAATATCTCATAATTTTTTCTAGAGGTTTTTGTTAGTTTGTTTGTTTTTACCAAGACCCAAACAAGATTTACACATTGTATTTCACTGATCTCTCTTAAGTATTTTAATCTACAGGTTTCTCCTCCATCTTTTTTTTTTTTTTTTTTTGAGACGGAGTTTTGCTCTTGTTACCTAGGCTGGAGTGCAATGGTCTGGATATCCTGACCTCATGATCGGCCTGCCTCGGCCTCCCAAAGTGCTGGGATTACAGGCGTAAGCCACCGCACCCAGCCTTTTTTTTTTTTTTGAGACAGGGTCTCACTATTTTGCCCAGGCTGATCTTGAACTCCTGACCTCATGTGATCCTCCTACCTCAGCCTCCCAAAGTGCTGGGATTATAGGCAGTGGCTATCACACCCAGCCTGAGTGATTTTTCTGTTACGAGTTTTTTACATCCTGGACTTCATTTATTGCACCCGGCAGTAGTGTAGTGTTGTTTAACACATTCCTCTATTTCAAGAGTTTTTCTCAACAGTTAGTTGGATCTAGATGCTGGGTCAGACACTAGTTTGCTCTTTTTGGCAAGAATATGTCATTTGTGGTTGTATTTCCATCAGATGGCACATAATGCCTAGTGATCTCCTTTTCTGTGATGTGAGCAGCTATTCAATGACCACTGCCTGGATCCATTATTTTATTGAGTTTTACAAAATGCTGGTAATTCAAATGTTGTCATTCCTTATTTATTGGCTGACATAATTTCCTCATCGAGTCTTCAGTTACCCTGAGATACAAGTGGTACATACACATCTTAGCTTGGGTCTTCCAGGAAGCAGAGAATAGAAACAAAGGCTTGACTGGAGAATGTGGTGATCCTAGGCAAAGAAGTGAGGGATGGAGAAGCAGGAGTGACAATTCAAGGGAGCCTCACTGAGTAGGCTGCTGCTTCAGGTTCCTGACTGGTTGGTTGTGTGTGACCATATGAGTTGTATAGAATGAGTCTCGGGCTTCTTCATCTTGCGGGGAAAAGGGAGCAAGGTTTATCAGTTCCTATCCCCCACTGGTGAAAAGTTAGACCATGAAACATTAACTCATTCACACTTCAGGGTGGTGGGTGCATGGGCAGCCTGATAGCTTCCATGGATCCCCACACTGTCATTAAGAGAGAACCCCTGGAGTGGGAAGTAAGAGGTAAGGAATTTTTTTTTTTTTTTTTTTTTTTTTTT
>NW_016805609.1:385846-387258 GCF_001698545.2 Rhinopithecus bieti
ATAGAATGCGACTCTGTCTCAAAAAAAAAAAAAAAAAGAAAAGAAAATTCTTGATTTCTAAGGATATTAACATAATTACTGCTAACATTAAGATTACTGAAAAAGGTTATCGTTTTTTTTTCTTAAAGTTCTCTTTGTCCTTAGGTATATCCCCAAAGGACATAGAGTCAAAAAATTGTGGATTTTCTCACTCAGTCATCCAGGCTGAAGTGGAGTGCAGTGATGCGATCTCTGCTCACTGGGCTCAAGCAATTCTTGTGCCTCAGCCTCCATGCCTGGCTAATTTTTGTATTTTTACTTTATTTATTTGTTTGTTTATTTATTTATTTACTTACTTAGAGATGGAGTCTGGCTCTGTTATTTATTTATTTATTTACTTACTTACTTACCTACTTAGAGATGGAGTCTGGCTCTGTTATTTATTTATTTATTTATTTATTTACTTACTTACTTACTTACTTACTTACCTATTTAGAGATGGAGTCTGGCTCTGTTGCCCGGGCTGGAGTGCAATGGCACAATCTCAACTCACTGCAACCTCTGCCTCCTGGTTCAAGCGATTCTCCTGCCTCAGCCTCCTGAGTAGCTGGGATTACAGGCACGCACCACCACACTCAGCTAATTTTTTTGTATTTTTAGTAGGGACGGGGTTTCACCATGTTGGTCAGGCTGGTCTCAAATTCCTGACTTCATGATCTGCCCTCCTCGGCCTCCCAAAGTGCTGTGATTATAGGCTTGAGCCACCGTGCCCGGCCTGGCCTTATTTTTGTATTTTTAGTAGAGATATCCTGTTGACCAGGCTGGTCTCAAACTCCTGGCCTCAAGTGACCTTCCCGCCTCGGCCTCCCAAAGTGCTGGGATCAAAAGCATGAGCCACTTTGTCCAGTCCAAACAATTAATTGTGTCTGTGTGTGGTTTTTTGTTTTTTGTTTTCTTTTGAGACAGAATCTGGCACTATTGCCCAGGCTGGAGTGCAGCAGGGTGATCTGGGCTCACTGCAACCACTGCCTCCCTGGTTCAAGTGATTGTCCTGCCTCAGTCTCCTGAGTAGCTGGGATTACAGGCATGTGCCACCATGCCCGGCTAATTTTTGTATTTTTTTTAGTAGAGATGGGTTTTCTCCATGTTGACCAGGCTGGTCTCCAACTCCTGATGTCAGGTGATCTGGCCACCTCGGCCTCCCAAAGGGGTGAGCCATTGCTCCTGGCAATAATTGTGTTTTAAAGTCACTTTATATAATTTCCCTTTACACTGTTAAGCTACCAACTTGATACCAGTGTTCATGTGTTGCATTTTGCTTTTTTAAAATTTAGTTTTGTTTCATAAGAATGTAAAACATTTATGTCATTCCAAAGTCGAATGCATAAAACATGGTATATTCTCTTTTTTTTTTTTTTTTTTTTTTTTTTTTT
>NW_016805609.1:387826-397239 GCF_001698545.2 Rhinopithecus bieti
TTTTTTGAGAGTCTTGCTCTGTTGCCCAGGCTGGAGTGCAGTGGTGTGATCTGGCTCACTGCAACCTCTGCCTCCTGGGTTCAAGCAATTCTCTGCCTCAGCCTCCCAAGTAACTGGGATTACAGGCACCCACCACCACACCTGGGTAATTTTTTTTTTACTGCTTTCATAGGTAAACAGTAGCATCCTACATACACCTTTATTACTTTGTTAATACCCTAGTTTCTGACAAATTATTGTTCATCTTTCTTAAAATTGCAGTGTTCTTCAGGCTTGATCTTCCCTCTTGTTGAAATAAGTTGTTGATGGGTATCATCAGAAGTCTAACCTAAATGAAACTGAGTTTCTGTTTTTGTTTTGAGACATTGTCTTGCTCTGTCACCCAGGCTGGAGTGCAGTGGCACAATCTCAGCTCACTGCAACCTCCGCCTCCTGGGATCAAGCGATTCTCCTGACTCAGCCTCCTAAGTAGCTCGGATTACAGGCATGCACCATCATGCTTGGCTAATTTTGTATTTTTACTAGAGGCGGGGTTTTACCATATTGGCCAAGCTGGTCTCCGAACTCCTGACCTCGTGATCTGCCCGCCTTGGCCTCCCAAAACGCTGGGATTATAGGCGTGAGCCACCATGTCCGGCCTAAACCTGAGTTTTATAAAAAGTACTGTTATCCATTCTATTACTTCTGGCAAAAGTTTGCGTGGGGAAGAAGAGTTTGGCAGTCCTAAGCAAAGTTGTCTGGAGTGAGTGATGGCATCCTCCTGAGAATTTTGTGTGTGTGGTAAAATATAAACAGCATAAAATGTATCGTTTTAACTTTTTTTTTTTTTTTGAGACGGAGTCTCACTCTGTTGCCCAGGCTGGAGTGTAGAGTGCAATGGTGAGATCTTGGCTCACTGCAGCCTCTGCTTCCCAGGTTCAAGCAATTCTCCTGCCTCAGCCTCCCGAGTAGCTGGTATTACAGGCGTGCGCCAGCATGCCTAGCTAATTTTTGTATTTTTAGTGGAGATGGGGTTTCACCACGTTGACCAGGCTGGTCTCGAACTCCTGACCTCAAGTGATCTGCCTGCCTCAGCCTCCCAAAGTGCTGGGATTACAGTTTGAGCCACCCAGCCCAGCCGTTGTAACCTTTTTTTTTTCTTTTTCTTTCTTTTTTTTTTTTTTCTCGCTCTGTCGCCCAGGCTGGAGTGCAGTCGTGCCATCTCGGCTCACTGCAAGTTCTGCCTCCTGGGTTCACGCTATTCTCCTGCCTCAGCCTCCTGAGTAGCTGGGACTACAGGCGCCCGCCACCACGCCCGGCTAATTTTTTGTATTTTTAGTAGCGACGGGGTTTCACCGTGGGAGCCAGGATGGTCTGGATCTCCTGACCTCGTGATCCGCCCATCTCGGTCTCCCAACGTGCTGGGATTACAGGCATGAGCCACCGTGCCCAGCCCGTTTTAACCATTTTTAAGTGCACAGTGTAAGGCACTGAAACTGCCTTTGCAGAACTATAACTGAGGAAATTATGACAGTGAAAGAAATCAGACCTAACTGACTCTATCTTGCTTCTAACCCTTAAGCTGTCCTTGTTCATTCCTGGGCATAGGAGGAACTAACTTTGGGAAGGAATTCGATTCATGGTTTGACTCTGAAACGAAATTGATAACAGCCCTATCCCGAAAATACCCACTTCTTGCCTGGGGTCCAGTCTGCCTTTGCAGGACTAACAAATTAGCTACAAGATTAGAAATTAACAATTTAGGGGTCTTGCAGCTTCGGGATCCAAGAGTCTGAACCTCTCCAAATTTGCTCCTGTGGATAGCATCACTATTGTAAAACCTAAGAGCAGTGCTTGAGATATTTTGCAGACCCTGCACTCCATGGATCAGCTGACACCACCCAGACCAGTAACCTGGCCCAACCAGTTCTGCCATTGCAGATAAGAACAGAAGACATAGGAAAACCTAACTTCGACCCCGCTGTGATTCCATCTCCAACCTGACCAATCGGGACTCCCCACTTCTCAAGCCCCTAACCGCCAAATTATCTTTAAAAACTCAGGGCACGTTGCGGTGGCTCAGGCCTGTAATCCCAGCACTTTGGGAGGCTGAGGTGGGTGGATCACCTGAGGTCAGGAGTTCCAGAGCAGCCTGGCCAACGTGGTGAAATCCGTCTCCACGAAAAACGTAAAAATTAGCTAGGCGTGGTGGCGGGCGCCCGTAATCCCAGCTACTCAGGAGGCTGAGGCGAGAGAATCGCTTGAACTCAGGTGGAGGTTGCAGTGAGTCGAGATCGCACGTGCCACTGCCCTCCAGCCTGGGCGACAAGAGCGAAACTCGCTTTCAAACAAAACAAGCAAACAAAAAACCCTAAACCAACCAACCAACCAAACAAACAAAATCTGATCCCCGAATGCGTGAAGAAACTGATTTGAGTAATAATAAAACTCCGGTCTACCGCACAGCCGGCTCTGCGTGAATTACTCTTTCGCCATTGCAATTTCCCTGTCTTGATAAATCGTCTCTGTCTAGGCAGCGGGCAAGGTGAACCCACTGGGCAGTTACAGCATTATTAGGTATACTAACACTGTTATGCAAACATCCCCACTCTCGGTCTCCAGAACTTTTTGTCATCCCACATTGAAACTCTACCGATTAAACACTAAGTCCCCATTCTCTTCCCAGGGTTTTTAACAAGCCATGTTAAACCGAAGGGGCACCTGCTTGCCAGGTGGAGGCCTGGGCACTGGGAGGGTTCTGCCCTCCCGACTGAGCAGGGACTCCCGAGGTGACTAAGCAGGCTTTCTGGGTAGCGCTCCCGCCCTCACCTATTGTCCGGGTGGAGGAACCGGTATTTCCGGATTGGGGCCTCAGACCCAGTGATCCCGGCAAGGGCGAGACTGGCGGGGGAGGGGAACGGAAGCGGGTCGTAAAAGTTAACTTTACACTAAAATCATTAACTTGTCTCACACCCCTCAATAAAAGCAGTGACCTCCCCGCCCCTCCAAGAGCCCCCCGCGCACCCACAGTGGCCCACAACCATGCTTCCCGGGGGCTTTGAAGGGTAGAGGAGCTAACCTCCTCCTTGCCCATACCCTGGAAAGGATCAGGAATCGGACCTGGGCACGCATAGAGAAAGAAGCCCAGCAAATTCTTCTTGCACCCGCTCTGGGAAGAAGCTGAGCTGCAGTTCTGTGTAAAAGAAAAGAGGCGGCAAAGTGGGCGCGCAGGCTCCAGTGACAAAGGTCTCCCAGGCGGCCGCGGCCCCTGCCCCACCGCTGGGTGGCGTCCGTGCAGGCCCACCGTGTCCGCCCTTCCCGACACCCCAAAGTAGCGCTGCGAGCAGCTGCTTCTCCCTCCCGGTCTCGCGCGCCCAGAACCCACTGGTCTCAAGGAAGAAGGTGACAGCCACCGCCCACCTCCTTCCCCTCCCGGTCGCCGCTCTCTGGCTCGCCACCGCCCAACTCCCCCTGCCCCCACCCTGGATTTTTTTCCCCTTCTCTCAAACCTCTAAACAGGAAATAGCCCAAGTCACAATAATATACGGGAGCAGCCGCGGAGGCCGCTGGCGCCCTCCCATTCCCGGGGAGCCTCCCGCACTCCGGCTCGGGTGAAGTGCTGCCAGCGACGCGCGCAGGGAGCGCAGTGGACACCAGCCCAGCAACTAGTGCCGCGCCGCCCAGCGCCCTGGAGAGCCGCCCTCGTCCTCGCCCAGCGCCCGACACCGCCGGCCGCGGCCGCCACCCGCTCTAGGCGAGTACCCTCCTCTGTCTCCCTCCCCGGCCCCGGTGCTGCCTGCACCGCGCCCTGGGAGAGCCGCCGAGGCGCGGCAGCTTGTGCCCAGGCGTCGCCGAGATGCCTTCCCTCCTGTCCCTACTTTGGCCAGGGAATGATTTGGTGGGCGAGAATTCGCGCTGGTGCCCTGGGTCGTTTGTGCAGGCGGGGGTGGGGGCAGCGCGAGTAAGTAGGGGTTGAAGTCCCCTAGGTTTCTCTGCAGAGTGCGCGGTGTACTTCATCGGACATTTACTTTTTCCCTGCTTCCCCATCGCCCCCGGGGCGGCAGCGCCTCACAGGGTCTCTTTGGGGAATCATCAACAGGTGTGCCTGAACACGCACCTGCGGCAGCCACAGGTGTGTGGGAGCCACCTTCTTTCTCCTCCCTGGCCTGGCACCCTTTCACTCAAGGGACGGAAACTGTTTCACTTTCTGCTGAGCTTCTCTTTTACCCGATTAAAAGGGCCTTTGAGTTTCTGTTGGCGCAGCCAACCGTATCTGGAGGGGGCAGGAGCTGGTGCCTTGGAGTGACGCGAGCGGAGCGCGGCGCTGGTTATTGGAAGCTGGTGGGGCTGCCTGAGTGCCCGCTGAGCCTCCGCCGCGGGGCTTGAAAACTCCGCACTCCACAGAGCTTGACTGCGCAGCCCTAGAGGTGCTCGCCCTGCTCGCGCAGCCCTAGAGGTGCTCGCCCTGCTCGCGCAGCCCGAAAAACGGGGATCTCCTCCGCCTAACGCGGCAGAGCCTTAGAAGACATTTAAACAACAACAACAGCAACAAATTTCGCTTTCTGACCCATTTGTAAGGGAGGGGCCGAACTTGTCAGCATATACAGGGCGTTGTCAGTTTTCCAGGGATGCATTGCAAGGTTCTTCTGTAGGGAGCTCTCAGTCAAAACCGAGTCAGAGATCTTTATGTTGGAAAAAGGCCACTGAATTCCAGGCATTCTTCGAGCTTGAGAAGGGCATTTTCAAGAGTGTTTTGAAGTTTGCACGAGGGCTTTCTGTGCAACTAAGTGTCTCAACTATCCTTATTGTCTGTGGCTGCTTCCCAGTCCCAGAGGTGGGCGGGTTCCGTAGGGAGGCCTCCGCAGGCAGGTCTTCTGTCCAGGTTTCTAAACGCATTTCCACAAACGTGGTCGATAGGTAAGTTAAGCCCTTAACCAATTCACTTGAGAGATACTATCTATCCTCTTCGTCTCCTGGTGAGGAGACTGTTATTCTAGTTGGTGATAGGGTGACACTCTGTGTACTTTGAAGTGTTCAGGTGTCTTGCCACTTTAAGTAAGGTCCATGTTCACGGTTGCATTACCTGGAGGCCTTTTGAAATGCAGGATCTCAGGCCCCACCCAGATCTGCTGAATCAAGATCACCCAAGGGATCCATTTGCACATTAAACTCTGAGAAGCCCTGGCCTAGGTATGTTGGAGGGAAGTTTTCTGTTCAGCTTTCAAGGAGTGCTTTACATTTCCATCAAGTTATGTATTTGAATCTTTGTTTTGCCCACCAGGACCAACACTCTACACCCCAGGGTGACAGGAAATGTGATTAACATACTGGCCTGTGATTTTTTTTGATTCTATGATTTTTATGATTATATTTGGTAAAATATACATAAAATAAAGTGTACCATTTTAACCATTTAAAAATGTACCCTTAATTCACGGGCATTAAGTACATTCACAATGTTGTGTCACCATCACCACTACCCATTTCCAGAAATTTTTCATCATCCCAAACAGAAAGCCATTAGAATACCCTATTCCCTCCTTTCCCCAGCCCCTGGGCTTCTGGATACTTTTAATTATTATTATTATTTTTTTGGAGGAAGCAGAAGATGTTGACTAAGAATGTACAGTAAATGTCTCAAAAAATAAGAGAATGTATAGTAAATGTGTAGTAGAATCATGCTGGCAGAATATGAACAAACATTTGGGAATTCCTGGGTAGACAAAGCACTATAGCTAAAGGTTCTTAGAGTACATGTACTTTCTTTAATAGAGACAACTGTAAACCCTCAAGGGTTTCCTATTTTGACTGAAATGGAATGGAGTTACCCAGTGCTCAACCTGCTCTAATTAACTAAGCATGGATGCCTGATGATCTCTAACTCTGCGCTTCTCTGAGCTGGCCTCATCTTAGGTGTCCTGTTGATATTGGGTTTAGTTTTTTTGTTTTTGTTTTTCCATTATTTTATTTTATTTTCTGAGACAGAGACTTGCTGTGTTTCCAGGCTAGAGTGTAGTGGTGCGATTTTGGTTCACTGCAGCTTCAACCTCTCAGGCTCAAGTGATCCTCCCACCTCAGCCTCCCAAGTAGCTGGGACTACAGGTGCACGCTACCACGCCTGGCTAATTTTGTTTATTTTTGTAGAGGCTAATTTAAATTATTATTATTATTTTTTTCTGTAGATCGGGTTCTCGCTTTGCTGCCCAGTCTAGTCTTGAACTCCTGGCTTTAAGCCATCCTCCCGCCTTGGCCTCCCAAAGTATTGGTATTACAGGTGTGAGTCTCCGCTATTTTTTCTTGACCCTTGACTCTTCTTGTGTTAAGACTTTCATCAGAATGAGGTTATCAACTTGTAGTAAGAATTTACAGCTTCCTTTGATTGAAAAGTCCCTTTGAAATGGTGAATGAAGATAATTCAAACGGCAAGATTTGGCAGAATCTCTCTCTTCAGAAGATTCCTGCGTTCACAGACTTTCAGAATGTTATTACTTCCTTTTAATTATAGTAAGGAAGGAGAGAAAAGATTTGCCCTCCTATAGTATGTTCTCTTCTGAAATAACAACATAGTTCAGAGTTTTATTTGGTAAATGGATGCGTTTTGCAATCTACATAAGAAAACATTTCTTAGAAAATGTCCAGTGAATGGTTTTATCAGTGATTCAGTGATGTTTGGGGAATCACCTGGTAGCTTAGTAAAAGTAGAAACTCTCCAAATATTCCAGATTTACTAAGTCAAACTCTTTTTTTTTTGTTTGTTTTTTTGAGATGGAGTTTCGCTCCTGTCACCCAGGCTGGAGTGCAATGACGCAATCTTGGCTTACTGCAACTTCCGCTTCCCAGGATCAAGCGATTTTCCTGCCTTAGCCTCCCCAGTAGCTGGGATTACAGGCATGTGCTGCCACGTCCAGCTAATTTTTGTATTTTTAGTAGAGACGGGGTTTCTCCATCTTGGTTAGGCTGGTCTCAAACTCCTGACCTCAGGTAATCCACCTACCTCGGCTTCCCAAAGTGCTGGGATTACAGGTGTGAGCCATTGTGCCTGGCCAAGTCAAAGTCTTTATACTACAATCTGTGCATTTAATAGCAGCCTGAGTGATTTTTTTTTTTTCTGAGACAGAGTCTAACTCTGTCATCCAGGTTGGAGTGCACTGGCGCCATCTCAGCTCACTGCAACCTCTGTCTCCTGGGTTCAAGCAATTCTTGTGCCTCAGTCTCCCAAGCAACTGTGACTACAGGCATGCACCACAATGCCCAGCTAATTTTTAGTAGAGATGGGGTTTGTCCATGTTGGCCAGGCTGGTCTTGAACTCCTGGCCTCAGGTGATCTGCCCACCTCGGCTTCCACCTCCCAAAGTGCTGGGATTACAGGCATGAGCCACTGTGCCTGGCCCACCTTGAGTCTGATATGTAACTAGGTTTGGGGTCACTAAAATAAACACAGATGCACACGCACACACACTCGAATGTGAGTGCAAACCAAGATATAAAATTAATCTGAAGTTACAAGAGAACACAATTTTATATACAACATGAAATAAAATTAACAATAGTTTCTTCCTTATAATTAGGTAGACAGTTCAAGTTTGGCAAATCTAATCAGCACCTTTTGATATTGATCATCATTGAACTTTAGAATCCCATGTCCAGAACTACTGGTCTCCATAGGAGATATCAAGGTACTGGGCTAGTATTTGATTTAGCATTAATGAACATTAGTTGTGTGCCCATTGTGAAACAGCGTTTTTCAGATATACTGTCATTAAATCTTTTTTTTTTTTTTTTTTTTTTTTTTTTGAGACGGAGTCTTGCTCTGTCGCCTGGGCTGGAGTGCAGTGGCCGGATCTCAGCTCACTGCAAGCTCCGCCTCCCGGGTTTACGCCATTCTCCTGCCTCAGCCTCCCGAGTAGCTGGGACTACAGGCGCCCGCCACCTCACCCGGCTAGTTTTTTGTATTTTAGTAGAGACGGGGTTTCACCATGTTAGCCAGGATGGTCTCGATCTCCTGACCTCGTGATCCACCCGTCTCAGCCTCCCAAAGTGCTGGGATTACAGGCTTGAGCCACCGCGCCCGGCTTGTCATTAAATCTTTATGGCAACCATGAGCATGGTATTTCTTTTTTTCTCATTTTACGGAAGAGAAAATTGAGGCCACTTTGGGTCTTCTTGCTTGAAATCATGATTCTTTTCATGGTCCTCCCACGTAGAATAAGAAATTCCTTACTCCCCTTCACCTCCAACAGTTATATTGAGATATAATGCATGACAAGCTGTGTACAGTATTCATAAATTCTTCATTCAAATCTTTTGAAACATCAGGTACTGTGCTAGGCCCTGAGGCAAATAAAAGGATGAGCCAAAATGGAAATAAATTTCAAAAGAGCAAAGGACTCAAAAGCAAAAGGTTCTTTCCATGGTACCATGAGACCTCCCATGAGTTAGATTATACTTGAATGGGGTCTTAGGTTGGCTAGGCCAGCTCCCCAAAAAATCAAGTCTTGGGGCATTTTCTTATTGAGATGGGTCAGAAGTGTCATCTCTGCATGACAGTACCTACCTGGCACCCTGAAACGCTACACAGTGTAGAAGAAAGGACCCAGGATTTAGGTGCAAAAGAACTGACCTCTGCTACAAACAGCTGAATGAACCACAGTAAATCTCATAAGCTCGAAGCTGCCACATGCTGTTATATAAAATAAAGGAAATAATTTTCTTGCTCCTGAATTATAGTGAAGACTCAAACAGACCTTATTTGTACAAGGGCTTGTAAAATGTAAAATGATAACAAAGGCTGCTCACCTCCATTTGGGAGAAATTTATAATGCAAAGGAAATAGAAAAAGCCATACATTGACCTAGCACTGTTCAGTTTACTTTTTAGTTAACTGAGACTATCTATAATTCTCTTTCAGCTTTGGCCATTCTTGTTTTAAATAGTTACATTGAGATATAATTCACATTATATACAATTCACCTATTTAGTCTACAATTCAATGTCTTTTTTTATTATTATTATACTTTAAGTTCTAGGGTACATGTGTATAACGTGCAGCTTTGTTACATATGTATACTAGTGCCATGCTGGTGTGCTGCACCCATCAACTCGTCAGCACCCATCAACTTGTCCTTTACATCAAGTATAACTCCCAATGCAATCCCTCCCCCATCCTCCCTCCGCATAATAGGCCCCAGTGTGTGATGTTCCCCTTCTCGAGTCCAAGTAATCTCATTGTTCAGTTCCCACCTATGAGTGAGAACATGCGGTGTTTGGTTTTCTGTTCTTGCGATAGTTTGCTGAGAATGATGGTTTCCAGCTGCATCCATGTCCCTACAAAGGACACAAACTCATCCTTTTTTATGGCTGCATAGTATTCCATGGTGTATATGTGCCACATTTTCTTAATCCAGTCTGTCACTGATGGACATTTGGGTTGATTC
>NW_016805609.1:399528-427431 GCF_001698545.2 Rhinopithecus bieti
TTTTTTTGAGTCAGGATCTTGCTCTGTTGCCCAGGCTGGAGTGCAGTGGCACAGTCATGGTTCACTGCTGCAGCCTTGAACTTCAGGCCTCAAGCAGTCCTCCTGCCTCAGCCTCCCAAAGTGCTAAGATTATAGGTGTCAGCCATCATGCCAGGCCACTACTTTGTTCTTTTTATTGCTGAATAATCATCCATTGCATGAACATGTCATGTTTTGCTTATCCGTTCATCCATCATGGGCATCTGGATTGTTTCTGCTTTTTGGCTGTTATGAATAATGTTGCTATGAACACTCATGTACAGGTTTTTATGTGGACATATGTTTTCATTTGCTTGGGTACATACCTAAAAGTGGCAAATATATGGTAACTCCATATTTAATATTTTCAGGAATTGCCACACTGTTTTCCAGAGTGGCTACATTCTTCTACAGTCCCACCAGCCAGGTATTCAGGGTTCCAATTTCATGTCTTCATACACATACATTATTACTGTTGTCTGTCTTTTTAAATTTTAACCATGCTAGTTGGTGTGTGGTTTTGGATTTTACTTCTCTGATGGCTAATGATGTTGAATATCTAACTTTTCATGTGCTTATTAGACCATTCTTCCTGGACTTTTTTCTTGATTCTTTTCCAAGGGAAAATGACACAAGGTAAGAGGAAATGCTGTTTTGAATAGATTCTCCAGTTTCAATGGTTTAGATGAGCAGAATACTGAAAATGTAGATTGAGCCCTTTGCTCTTTTGGAGTTTCTTTCAGCTTAGGCCTCAGGGCCTAGTGTGATACCTGATGTTCCTAAAGATTTGAATGAAGAATTAATGAATACATAGTTTCTTGGGGTTGATGGGGAGTAAGTAAGCAGGGACTTACTATTCTACCTGCTGATTTAATGTCCATGAAAAAAATCATACACTAAGATGTTAATAACGCACACACACAAATGGGCTAGTGCACATGGTGGACATTTTAAACTCTTTCACCAAAATATTTATTGATTAACATCTGTCAGGGCCAGATGAGGTGGTTCACGCCTGTAATACCAGGGAGAGGTATTTGCGAGGCTGAGGTGGGCAGATCACTTGAATCCAAGAGTTCGAGACCAGCCTGGCCAACATAGTGAAACCCGGTCTCTACTAAAAATATGAAAAATTAGCCAGGCATGGTGGCGTGTGCCTGTCCTCCCAGCAACTCAGGAGGCTGAGGTGGGAGAATCCTTTATGCCTGGGAGGTCAAGGCTTCAGTGAGCTGTGATTGCACCACTGCATTCCACCTGGGCAACAGAGCAAGACCTGTCCCCCAACCCCAAAATATCCGTCAATTCTACTTACTAAAATATACAATAATATACTTTAAAATCATATTAATACATTGTCTGTTTATTTTATTAGGGTACTCTTTATTTTATTCTCAAGTACTGCCAAATGAAGAGTAGACTAAGGCTGGGCACAATGTCTCACGCCTGTAATCCTAGCACCCTGGGAGACTGAGGCATGCAGATCACTTGAGGTCAGGAGTTCGAGACTGAAACCGGGCACAGTGGCTCACGCCTGTAATCCCAGCACTTTGGGAAGCTGAGGCAGGAGGATCACCTGAGGTCAGGAGTTCAGGATCAGCCTGGCCAACATAGTGAAGCCCCATCTGTACTAAAAATACAAAAATTAGCTGGACGTGGTGGCAGGCCTGTAACCCCAGCTACTTGGGAGGCTGAGGCAGGAAAATCGCTTGAACCCAGGATGCGTAGGTTGTAGTGAGCTGAGATCATGCCATTGCACTATAGCCTGGGGGACAAGAGCGAAACTCTGTCTCAAAAAAAAGAGTAAAAAAAGAGTAGACTAATAAGACATTTTTCACGAGTCAGTGCATTTTTGTTCTTTCTTTCCCAAGCTGCATGGCAGTGTTTTTTCTTTGTAGCCATGGAGAATTATCTTCGTTCTCTACGGTCACAAGCCAGTAATAAGTTTCTTAAATATCTGTTGTGTTTTGGAGGCTCGCTATATTGACCTCAGGTTATACTGTTTGGAACTTGTATTATGGGGAAATGTCGGTAATAGCAGAGAACTAGGGAAGTCAGCTGGATTTATTTATTTATTTATTATTTATTTATATTATTATTTTGAGGCGGAGTCTCCGCTCTGCGGCCCCAGGCTGGAGTAAGCACGTGCGATCCAGCCTCACTGCAAGCTCCGCCTTCCCGGGTTACGCCTTCTCCTGCCTCAGCCCCAGAGTAGCCTGGGACTACGTGCGCCTGCCACCATCGCCTCCGGCTAGTTTTTTGTATTTTTTAGTAGAGACGGGGTTTCACCGTTGTTAGCGCAGGATGGTCTCGATCCTCCTGACCTCCGTGATCCGACCGTCTGCGGCGCTCCCAAGTGGGCTGGGATTACAGCCTTGCAGCCACAACGCGCGCCGCCGTCAGCTGGATTCTAGAAAAGAAAACTTCCATTTGAAGATTCTTTGAGACAGCAGTGGGATAGGTGAATGGAAGTGTGTAGTGCAGTGATTCTCAAACATTAGTTTGCATCTGAACCATCTGGAAGGCTTGTCAAAATACAGATCGCGGGCCCCCCTCCTGGAGTTTCTGATTTCGTAGATCGGGCGTGGGGGCTCAAGAATCTGTGTCTTAAGAGTGCCCACCCAGGTCATGCTGCTGCTGCTGCTCTGGGAATCCCACTTTGAGAATCAGTGGTTTGGAGGCCTTTGGAAGCGTGGGATCGAACTTGCATGAGGGAAGGGGCCGGGCTTGAGGCTGGTCTGGGTATCCTGTGTGTGCGGGGTCTTAGTTGAGTACCAGCCACCAAGTACCAGGTGGCTTGGTAGGTACCAGCCAAAGCAGGGCGCATAGACAAGTGGTGAGGGTGAATGCAGGAATACTGTGGGGAGGGGTGGCTGCGAGACAGATCAGAGCCAGCTAAGAGATGGGGAAGGAATGGGCAGAGGGTTATGAGGAGACCTGGGTGAGTGAAAACCCACAAACTCATCTGTAAAGGTTCAGGAGAGTGAGGACATGTATCGGTGCTGGTGTCAGGAGAGGGACTGAGCGGTCATCCGGATGGTAGGTGTGCAGGCCTGGCCTTTCCGCCATACCTTCAGGAAGGGCAGCATCCCTAGGCAGTGGGATGTGCTGCTTGTGGCCACAGGGTCACATGTGGACTTTCCTGTAAGATTAGGGAATTCCTTCAGTCTTTCCGGCCGTAGTCCCAGGGGTCATGACTAAGTTCTCTCCCTCTTTCTGCCTGTCACTGATAATCAACCTAAAACCAGGATGACTTTTACAAACCAGAAGCAAGACTTCTTTGTGCAAGGAGTTACTGTCATCTCTAAAACTGGAGTTTGTGTCCTTGTGTGCATTTGCCTGCTCAGCTTAATAGCTTTAGGCATCCAGTCTTCTTAACATAACTTGATATAAGCCGATTCTGATGCTGACATATGGAAGTGTTTTTGACAATCCATGTTGTGAAGGTCAGGAGGTTTGCTACAGGAAAGAAATCCAAGAAGGGCAGTGGCCGACTGGTGTTGGGTCCTCTGAAAGTGAGCTGTGTTCTACCCTTCCTGCTCATGTCACAAAGCCAAGAGAAACATCCCCTAATTTGATTGTATATTTCATTTTAAAGGAATCCTCATTGTGTCTGAGGATGTAAAATATTTCTCTTGGGTTTCGGAAAGAGGCCAAAGCCTGCCTCAAGGTGTTCTCTGTTATCATTTGGGGCACCTGTTGTTAGCAGAGAGCAAGGTGATTTTTTTTTTTAGTGCTTGTAAACCAACTGCCTGGTGACTTGCTGTGTGGTCAGGAACTGAGTAGCAGCTCCTTAGTTTAGACTTTCCAATTTGCCCTTGATCCCACTCAGCCCTTTGCACACATGAACATTCCTGCTGGCCCCTTTAGGCCCTGGGTGTGCGATTCCTTTGGTTAATGGACAGGACTGGACAGGAAATATTTCACAACCCTGCATCTGTGGAGAGGGAGTGTCTTGGAATCCCCAAGACCCCCCGCCGGCCCAAGTTTCGATGATTCACTAGGAGGACTCACAGGACTCGGCATAGAATTGTACTCATGGCTATAATTTATCACGGCTCAAAGATGCAAAGCAAAATAAGCCAAGGGGAAAAGTACAGGAGCGAAGTCCAAGGAAAGCAGGCACAAGCTTCCAAGATTCTTCTCCCAGTGGAGTTACACGTGATGTTCTGAATTCCCTGGCAACTAGTTGTGACTACACGTGTGAAATGTTATCAACCAGGGAAGCTTGTAAGGGACTCACTGTCCCAGGTTTTTGCTGGAGGATTGTTACACTGGTGTCCTCTGCCTACCAGCTACCCAAATTTCAGACTCACACAAGGAAAGCAGCTGTTCAGCATAAACCACATGGTTTATACAGTTTAGGGACAGTGTGACTCTTACCAGTCCTGGCAATCGTGGGAATCCAAATTCTCAGGCATCAACTGAGAGCCACCTTATAAGTGGATCTTTCAAAGGATAACAGGCTTGCTATGTTACCTTTTGGATGGGGATGAGAGTGGCAGGTGAGGATGGTGGTGGGGACCCCTGAACTTGGAGAAGGGATCTGTTAATGCAGCCTCAGGGCCTGGTACTGCAGGAGAAGGTGGAAGGAAGTGAACTGGGGTTTTGCACTTAGATCCTAGGTTCAGAATAACTGGGATTCCCACACTACAAGGTTAGGGAAGGGTGGAAAAGAGTTCAAAGTCCTGTGCATTCATTCATCCATTTATTCATTCTTAACAGGGGCTTATCAATGCCTATGCCCTTTGAGGCGCTGTGCCAAGGTGCTAAGGATACCATGGTAAGGAGGGTAAAATCTCTGCCCTCATGAGACCCACTTCTAGAGGGAATGAATGAGGAAAAGGGCAGTTAAATAATTGCTATGGGGATATACCAAGGGCCCTAGGGTATCCACCTGGTAGACTTAGTGGGAGTCAGAAGGCATGAATTTTATAATCAGACCAAACTGGGTAGGAATCACACCTCTAGTACTTATTACCTGTGTGCCTTGGGCAAGTTACTTAGTCACCTGGTGCCTAGATTTCTTCATTTCTTCATCTAAAAACAGGGATAATTTATAACCTTTTTAAAAGATAGGGTCTCACTGTGTTGCCCAGGCTGGAGTTCAGTGGCACAGTCTCGACTCACTGCAACCTCTGCGTCCTGGGTTCAAAGGATCTTCCTACCTCAGCCTCCCAAATAGCTGGGACTACAGGCATGTGCCATCACACCTGGCTAATTTCCGTATTTTTTGTAGAGACAGGGTTTCAACATATTGCCCAGCAGGCTGGTCTCGAACACTTGAGCTCAAGCAACCCTCCTGCCTCGGCCTCCCAAAGTGCTGGGATTACAGGCATGAGCCACCACGCCCACCTTTTCTTTTAAGGCTGTTGTGAGAACTAAACAAGGTCGTGTATGTAGGGTACTTATTTCAGGGGCTGGCACAGTAGAAATGCTCACTAAATAATGACTTAGCGACGCCTAGCCAAGGAGAGGTGTGTGTTCACCAGAAAGACTGGCATCTGCTGCATCCTCACTCTGCAAGTCACTTCAGAGGCGTTCCCGTCAGCCCTGGGCTCATAGGTGCACACGAGCCTGCATTCCTGCCACATTGCTCCGCTTACTGGCCTAAGAATGCTTTCCTGTTTCATTTTTCTGGGTTTTTTTTGTTTTTTGTTTTTTTTTTTTTGAGATGGGGTCTCGCTCTGTCACCCAGGCTGGAGTACAGTGACTGATCTTGGCTGACTGCAGTCTCCGCCTCCTGAGTTCAAGTGATTCCTCTGCCTCAGCCTCCTGAGTAGCTGGGACTACAGCGTGTGCCACCATGCCCAGCTAAGTTTTGTATTTTTAGTAGAGATGAGGTTTCATTCACCATGTTACCCAGGTTGGTCTCGAACTCCTGATCTCAAGTGACGCGCCTACCTCGGCCTCCCAATGTTCTGGGATTACAGATGTGAGCCACCATGCCCAGCCTCATTTTTCTGGCTCTTGAAGGCACTTTTCTCTTTGCCTGGATGCCCCAGATTTCTTTTGTCAGCCTAAGGAATGTGTACACCTATTATTAAGACCCAACTCAAGTACTTTCTCTTTTATCTCTTTCTCTTTCCCAAGCCAAGCCCCTTGGACAGGATTGTTCATGCTTTCCTTTGTCCTACCCTGGTTCCATGGTCACTCCCATCCATATTACAGCATGCTGGGTCGCAGTTGCTCGTTGCTCCATTAGACTGGGTGATTCTTGAGGGCAAGGATGATGTGGTATTATTTGAATCTCCAATGTCAATCAGAGTGTTTGATAGGGACCAGCTCAGGGGATGTGGAGGGAATGAATGAATGAGTATGGAGTTGGACTAGAACACCCAACATGAAATGGATACAATGTCAGCAAAATAGGTCTCTGCCCTCAGAGCAGTGCTTACAGTCTGGAGGAGGTAGATGGTGAACAGGTAAACATAAATATAACCATTAGAGACTGAGCAGTGACACAAGTCCTGCAGCAGGTGCAGGCAGTCTCTGCTGGGAAGAGGGAGAAATAGGAGGTTGCAATGTTGATACCCTGGGCAATGTGGGGTTGCTGTCTGGAGTGTGGATGGTGGTGGAGGCCTGAAGGGCTGGTCCTGTGGGGTGCACACCTTCGAGCTAGGAGTCCTCCAGATGGAGGTGGAGAGTGGAGCAGTGGTCACCAGCACCTCAGCTGCCAGAGGGCAGGACTGCAGCAAGATCTAAGTGTCCACTTGGAAGGCTGAAGTGCTCCACTCAAGCAAGACAAACTGGGGTCAAGAAACCCAGGGTCGATAAAGGAAGTATGACCCAGCAACCTGAAAGACCTGTCTGAGCTGTGCCTTAGTCAGCTTGGGCTGCTATAATGAAGTACCAGTGACTAGGTGGGTTGAGTAACAGACATTTGTTTGTCAGCGCTCTGGAGACATGAGGTTTGATACCAGGTGCCAGCATGGTTGGGTTCTTGGTGAGGGCCCAAGAACCCTAGGTGGGGGGGCGGAGAGAGAGCTGTTTCTCTCCTTCTCCCTCTTGTTGTAAGGACACTAATCCCATCATGAGGTTCCCACCCTCATGACCTCATCTAAACCTAAATACCTCCCAAAAGTCCTGTCTCCAAATACCATCACACTGGAGGTTAGGGCTTCAACATATGAATTTTGGGGAGATACAAACATTCAGTTCTTAGCAACCCAGGCCAATGACTATTTGCTGAGTAAATAATCACGGCTGGCACTCTAATAGCATTTTGGATGGGACAGGACCTAAGTGTTTTGCATATAGTCATTACATTTCATTCTCAAACAATCTCGCTAGGTATGTGCCGTTATTATCCCCAGTTTACAGATGAGGAAACCCAGGCCCTGAAGAGTTTAAGTGGTTTGCTAATTAAGTGTGAACCTGGGATTCTGACCAGGCAGTCTGCTTCTAGAGTCTAGGTTTTTTTGTTGTTGTTGTTGTTGCTGTTTGTTTTTTGAGGCAGAGTCTTGCTCTGTCACCCAGGCTGGAGTGCAGTGACACAATCTCATCTCACTGAAACCTCTGCCTCCCGGATTCAAGTGATTATCCTGCCTCAGCCCCCGAGTGGCTGGGATTACAGGCACGAACCACTACACCTAGCTAATTTTTTTTTTTTTTTTTTTTTTGAGACGGAGTTTCACTCTTTTGCCAGGCTGGAGTGCAGGGGTGCGATTTCAGCTCACTGCAACCTCTACCTCCCAGGTTCAAGCGATTCTCCTGCCTCAGCCTCCCGAGTAGCTGGGACTATAGGCTTGCACCACCACACCCAGCTAATTTTTGTATTTTTGGTACAGACGGGGTTTTACCATGTTGGCCAGGGATGGTCTCGATCTCTTTACCTCGTGATTCACCCACCTCAGCTTCCCAAAGTGCTGGGATTATAGGCGTAAGCCACCGCGCTTGGCCTAATTTTTCCATTTTTAGTAGAGATGGTATTTCGCCATGTTGGCCAGGCTGGTCTCAAACTCCTGGCCTCATGTGTGATCCATTAGCCTCAGCCTCCCAAAGTGCTGAGATTACAGGCGTGAGTCATCCCGCCCAGCCAAGTCTAGGGTCTTAATCATTATATGTGCCTGACTCTTAAGAAGTAAACTCTAATATTACTGGACATCCGTCAAATGCTAGTTCCTGAGTGAGGAGAGATATTAGAGATAGAAGGATGACTATGACATCATACCTACCTTTTAGGCTATCTCAGAATGCTCAAAGAGACATCATTTTTTGATGTCAATTCAAATTTGATACCACCAAGAAACTTTTATCTTTATCTTGTAACCGTGGTCCATAGAACCAATAGCAGAGGAAAGTGTTTTGCAATTTCAAATGTGTCTCATGGCTGAACTGCTGACAAAAAAATAGGTTTTTTTTTAAGAATAATGGGTGCAGTGGCTCATGTCTATAATCCCAGCACTTTGGGAGGCCAAAGCGGGAGGATCACTTGAGACCAGGAGTTTGAGACCAGTCTGGGTGACATCGTGAGACCTCATCTCTGCTGAAAAAAATAAATAAATAATGAACGGAGTCATCAAGTTAAAATGTACAATTCATTTTAGTAGAGTGTATACTATAATGCGAATAACTTCAATGATGGTAAAAGGTACTCTAAAATTTATAATACTAATCAAATCATAATACAGTTTGAGAAAATGTAGAACCACTTATGTAAAAAAGTTTTTTTTAGCTAAAAATAAATGTAGATGATTTGGAAATATTTTATAGGAAGATTTAGAACAAAATGTCTTAAAGACTGCAGTGTTTCCGGATCTTGACACTAGGGTCATGTGCAAGCTCAGTGAATGCAGGAGGAAACTCACATCCATTTCCTGGTTGGGGTGTCTGGGGAAAAACTCAGCTCATGAGGGAGAGGGAGAGGATGAGGAGGACAGTGACCCCTTGGTGAGAAGCCTGGTGATGGTGGTAGGGGGTGTTCACTCAGGCTTCCTGGAGAAGGAGAAGGAAGAGGATATCCTCCTGTCATGAACTCCACATTTGGATTCACTGGAAACAGATTTGGGAAAGAGCAGGAGGAGAGGGAAGAGGTTGGGACCCTCCTGTCTCTAAGGAATCAACACCCACTGCTCAGAGCAATGCTCTGTGTGTGTCATCAGATGCTAGAGGATCCACTTCCAGAAGGCACTGAGCAGAGTGGAAAGAGTCAGCCCTGCCTCGTAGGAGCTGTGCGATCCAGGGCAGGTTCCTTAGCTCTGCCTGCTCCCTGAAGTATGTGGCTCGAGTTTCATTGTTCTTTTGGTTATTCTCTGTCTCAGGTCTGCAGCCTCCTATCATGAGCTGAGGTTTTGTCCAGCTGTATTTTTTTTTTTTTAGTAGAGATGGGGTTTCACTATGTGTTGGCCAGGCTGGTCTCGAACGCCTGACCTCAGGTGATCTGCCCGCCTCAGCCTCCCAAAGTGCTGGGATTACAGGCGTGAGCTACTGCACCGGGCCTTAAAGTTTTTATTTCTTAGGACTGAGAGTACTCAAAGAATCCATGAATTATTATATATGTGCAAGTTGTTTGGGAAGGGCATTCGATTAAGTGATTTTCATTTTGGCTTTAACTATTCAGTAGCAGGGGTTAAAAATCTAGGATGTATCACAAGCGCAAGGGAGGGCCTACCCAGTTGGCCTACCAGAGCCAGGCCCCTTTCCTTTGCTTCCCGCAGCAGGACTCAGGAGCCTGCTTTCCTTTCTTTGTGGTGTTTTCCACTGCTCACTCCAGCCCTGGGGTCCCTGTACCCTCCAGACAGCCTGTCTTTCAGTCTCACTGTTTTTCCCACTCTTCTTGAAGAGGCATTAGGAATGGAAAAAGAAGGACAGATGGGAGAGAGGAAGGGAGGGAGGGATGATATCCACCGAATGTGTATACATTATGGCATTATTTATTCATTTATTTTGAGATAGAGTCTCACTCTGCCACTCAGGCTGGAGTGCAGTGTCATGATCTTGGCTCACTGCAACCTCCACCTCCTGGGGTCAAGTGATTCTTATGCCTCAGCCTCCCGAGTAGCTGGGATTACAGGTGCCCACCACCATGCCTAGCTAATTTTTGTATTTTTAGTACAGACAGCATTCCACCATGTTGGCCAGGCAGGTCTTGAACTCCTGGCCTCATGTGATCCACCCACCTCGGCCTGCCACAGTGCTGGGATTACAGGCGTGAGCCACTGTGCCCGGCTGCATTTATTATTTAAAACAAGCCCTTGTGGTCTTAGTCTAGCTGTACGAATGATGGAACAGAGGTTCAGAAAGGTCAGTAACTTGTTCATGGTCATGACGTCTTAAACACTAGAGGTGGGATTCAAACCAAGTCTTTCCCCTGTGTCATGGGGTTGGTATGACTGGGGACACACAGGAATGGGTGAGGGTGTCTTCGAGGTCTCATGCTGGGTGAACCAGGAGGTGGATGCACAGAAGCAGGAAAAGGCGAGGGGCACTGCAGCTGGGGTTGGGCACATGGGTTATTTCCAATAGATACTGGGTTGTGCCAGAGGACAGGATTGGAATGATAGATCTGATGACTTCCAGTTGAAGGTAACAGTTTAAACCCAATAGTGAATATGTTCTGAGGATGAATGACTCTGAGGAGAGATGGCTAGTTTGGGCTGAGCGGGGTGAGTCTAGAAGAGCCACACTAAGCTTTATTAACTCTTTGGTAATTATTTTATATCATGTAATCTGCTTTTCTTACAGTGTATTGGTGGGGCATCTGAGTAGCAAATATGTAAAGATATTATTTACGAACATATTAAGGAGGAGAAAATGAAATGCTTTTTTCAGTAGAGCTAAAAAAGCAAAAGAAAAAAATTGCTGTTTCCCTAACTCTTCTACTTTTAGTTAAAGCTCTTTCCAGCTCCTGAAAAGCAGACCACACCCTATAAAACAGACTGTACAGGGCATTAGTTCATTTCCATTTTTATACTTCCAAAGCACAGTAACTGTTAAAACACCTAGTGAAGAAGCATGGCCACTGTCTTTCTCCAGAAGAAATAAAGTAGAAATATTAATTCAAAGGAAATGTCAGTCTGCTCTGTGAAGTTTTATATTCAATTTCAATCATCCAGAAAGAAAACCTGAGCATCCTGACTTCAAAGCTTTTTTTGGATCATGTATATATAAAAACATTTTTTAATAGATAAATGATTTTTAGTTAATAGTTGCAGTTATAAACAATTTCTAGAACGCTAAGGGAATTAACCCAATATATGCATATTTCTAAATAATTTCTAGAATTATAAAGAAAGTGTCATATCTGGAAGGGGTATTTTGGTTAGATTTATTATTTCCTGTGTTATTAACCTTATGTACAATTATGAGAGATTCCACACAAAGATGACAATTTTAAAAAATGAATAAATAAATTAGCAAGTTGAACAGTCTAATTTATGGAAGAAAATCAAATTCTAGTATTTGCTAAGGCAGAATTATTTTTCTAATGAAAGATGCAATTTTAATTTTATATGAAATCATCATAGATAAGAATCACTGTAAGAGCTGCATGTTAAGCGCACCAAAAATTCCAATAAAATGAACCTTTAAAACATTCCATTTGCAAAATATCATGTCACTTTTCACTGCAGGAGAACGGCTTCCAATGGGTAACACGTTTAAGTTGATTTTTTCTTGTTGTTAGCTCAGGCTTTGTTTCTTATTTGAGAGTACTGTATAGTAATTTTTATCATGCGTCATCAGAAATACAGTTTGTTAGAACAATGACTGTTGTGTGAGTGTAATTACATCTTCCTATATGATTAAATGAGGGCTGTATGGGACCTTTACTCAGAGGTAGCAGCTGTAGCCAACCAAGTTCAGCCTATAAAAGAATTCCTGGGACTAACTGGTACTAATTGTTTGCAGAACAACCAGTGGGAGTAATATTCATGAATACTATGGAAATGAAATATTCCAAGACCAAATGGTTTAGCCCTTGTTTTTTTATTTTACTGTGGTCAGATTATATTAATTGCATAATCAGGCCAAGTGAAGTGGGAGCTCTTGGTCTTTTGTTGTTTTTGGAAGAAAACTTAGCCTTCATCTGTTCAGTCCTCTCATCTTATAAACAGGGAAATTGAGGCTTAGGGAGTAGTTGAAGGGTTATTTAAAGTCACCGAACTTTAATATACCCTGTCAGATTTTTAAGTACACTCCACCATATACATGAATATATTAGTTTGTAAATAATGTACCTTATTACAATTTAAAATATATTAGTTCTCAAGGTAAATATTATGAATATTTAAAACACAAACATTCAATTTTTTTTTTTTTTTGAGACAGAGTCTCTCTGTGTAACCCAGGCTGGAATAAAATGACACGACTATAGCTTACTGCAGCCTCGAACTCATGGGCTCAAGTGATCCTCCTTCCTCAGTCTCCGAAAGTGCTAGGATTACAGATGTGAGCCACCATGCCCAGCAACACTCAAATTTTTAAAGCATGAGAGAAGAAAAGAGGAAATAGATGGCTTAATACTTTCTTCCCACATCCCAAAGATTGTTGGTACGTGCACCTCACTTTGGAGATTTAGGTCATTTAGATGAAAAGAAACTTGCTAATGAGGAAAGAGAACCTATAGAAGTAGGGTTTAAGATTTGGGGGGATGGGGAAGGGTTTGGAACACTCACTTTGGACATGTAAGTTAATCACAGTTAACATAACATAATGGCTCCGCTTCTATTTTACTTCCCTTTATGTATGGGTTTGTTTAGACAAAGAGCAGCATGACTCTTGTATGTTGCCATAGCACATCAAATAGAAAAAAAAAAAAAGCTTGAAGAAGTTGGTGAGGAAGGAGCTATGTAAGTCAGAACTCTCAGAGTGACAGAAACTCAACTAAAATTAAATTTCACAAAAGTCAATTTATTAGCTTTCATAAAACGATAACTGGAATCTCCTAGGGTGACAGTGGCCTCCGGCATAGCTAGATCCAGAAGCTCGAATGATGTCATGACATTTCTCTTGGTATAATATAATACAATATAATATAAAGAGCCCTCTCCATGTGGCGGGGCACATGACTACTATCAAGAGCTCCAACTTCCTATCAGCCCTGGTTAGCAAATCCAATGGAAACAGGACATTGCCCTCCTACAGTCATATGTTCATCCCAGGGAAGACTGGTTGACCCGGTATGTGGATCATGTGTACCATGGTCCATTGAGTGGGCCACCATGATGGGTGGTTCACCTTTACCCATGGACAAAGGGTAAGGAAGCTCTTCAAAACCAAGAGGAGACTTTTAAAAAATGGAGATGAAGTAGATTCTGAACCTCTCCAAACAATATATTTTCATGCTGGCAGGGATTACACATGTTGGGTTCTAGAGGTATTTAAAAAGATGTTTTTAATAATAATTTTAAAAACCCACCAAATTGCCGGGCGTGGTGGCTCACGCCTGTAATCCCAGCACTTTGGGAGGCTGAGGCGGGCGGATCATAAGGTCAGGAGATCGAGACTATCCTGGCGAACACAGTGAAACCCCGTTTCTACTAAAAAGACAAAAAATTAGCTGGGCGTGGTGGCGGGTGCCTATAGTCCCAGCTACTCGAGAGGCTGAGGCAGGAGAATGATGTGAACCCGGGAGGCGGAGGTTGCAGTGAGCTGAGATTGCACCACACAACTCCAGCCTGGGCGACAGAGCCAGACTTTGTCCCAAACAAACAAACAAACAAACAAAAAACCCCACCAAATTGTTTCTTAATTAATCTTTGCTATTGACCCAAGCAAGGAGTTTATAGTATTTAGAAATGCATTGCTATAAAATGACAACTGGAATTCCTCCCTCATTTGTCAAAGCACAGTCTTTTAGAGAGAGATATATTTGTAGAAAGAGCAAATCTGCTTCTGATTTTAGTTCATCCAGCAGCAGGCAGGCTTTTTGGACCAATTATTACCAGACCTTGAGATAAATCACCTCATGAGCCATTAGTTCTTGAAGGATTAGCGGCCTCAAAGATTTATGTGCGGATTAATTGGAGTGTACATTAGATCGCCGTGTTTAAAACCGCAGTCATTCCTGCAAATCATTTTCATTAGTGCTTTATTCAGAATTATGTAGCCTTGTATAATGCTGCCATTGCAGGGAAATCTGAAAGACATTCTCTTTGTGGTCTGCCCCCCATCACCACTGTTGTGTTTAATAGATCTAGCTATAGGGCTACATGGAGAACATCCAAAGGAACAGCAGCTTCCAGTAAAGATTAGTTCAGTTGCTTCAGGTGAACAGTGACTGAAATTTACAGGACCTTGTACCGAGAGAGACAAGATGAGGTACAAGAAATATATCGGTATTCTGGAAGCAGCAGTTGGTATTACCCCACTTAACAAAAGAGAACTTCTACCTGAGAGCAGAAGACACGTGAACCTTTGGCAACAACCTGGGTAAGCAGTGGAAGCTGGAAACTTCTCGCTATAGATGTAAATACTTTTTGGCTGTTTTGGGGACCCAGATAGAAAAAAGGGTCCTCTGTCTTGTGGGGATAATAAATGAGTTCTTCATTAAGAACTTGTTTCTTCTTGGGGGAGATGGAACTCCTAGACTGATTTAAAAATAGGAATTAAATTGTGGGATAATATTCTAATACCCAAGGAGATGAATAATGGGTGTGTCTACAGCCCATTTTTACAATCTAGATATTTAATTTTCTGATTTTGAAAGTTTTTTTTTACATGGTTTACAAAGGTAGCAATTCTTAAGAACGAAGAAAATATGCCTTATTACTATAATGTTTTTCAACAATACAAGTGTTTTTCTGATTAAAGTGTATGTGCAGACTATGTTTCGCGGAAATACTTTGCTTGAAACAGCAGTTTTCATTCGACATCTCTTTCTGCAGTCCCACTGACTTACCATGATGCAGAAAGGTTTAGAAGTTCTTTATGCATAGCTACAAGCCTTAGTTCTAACTTCCTTCTCTGAAGTCTTTCTTTTGTGCTTTTTACACACTAAAGACAAGTTGAATTTAAGGTGCCTGTATGGTAGACAGTATTTTAGGATCTGAATTTAATTTTAAACTGAATGAGTCACACAGTAGCATGTACTGATCAACTTGCATCTGTGTAGCAAATATTTCTTTTCAATAATTAGACTGTTACTAGCTTATATTTTATCATATGAACAATGTACATTCATTATAGAAGATTTAGAAAATACAGAAAAATAAGGGGAAAATTACTCATTGTTCTATCTCCCCAAGAGAACTACTAGAATAATTTAGGTCAGTGGCTGTCTATGGGGAGGTGGAAATAGGGAATTTTGCTCCCCAGGAGACAGTTGTCAATGTCTGGGGGCATTTTTTTGTTGTTATAGTCCAGGGGTTGCTATTGGCATCTACTTGGTAGAGTCTGGGGATACTGCCCAACATCCACAATGCACAGGACAGCCCCCTGCAACAAAGAATTATCCAGCCCACAGTGTCAATAGTGTCACTGGTGAGACATTTGATTTAGATAGATTTTCTTCCCACCTGTAAAAGGGTGCATTTTATTAGAAGAAAAATAAATATTTCTTTGGGAAATCTTAGGGATGCTTTAGAATGGAATTCTGAGGCAACATTTTAATTATATTATTATTATTCTACTGTTATTGTCTTGAAAGGAAATGGAAGTGTGTGTATGCGTGGAGAGGGCAGGGGGTATATAGAGACTCGATCAGTGTCCACATAGGTTAATGCTGTTCAGCCAGGGCTGTGGAAAACATTGTAATGACTACATTGTGATTCTCCAAGTAGTCTCTCGAGGTTGGGCATGCTGTAGCCTAGACCTTAGTCTCAGAATGACAGAAGTTTAGAACTGGGAGGACCTTTGCCAGGGATGGCAAACAGGTTTCATGTGGAAGGCAGGTGCCAGCTGATGGTTGGTGCTTGGAGTATCTGGCTAGGAGGATCCTGAGGCCAAACTCGGGCTTAGAGGGAAAGGAATATCGCAACTGATTAGGGACGTTTGTTCTGAACCTATGATTAGGGAATAGGGGAGATGCAACCTGTGGCCTATATATTTGCCATTCCTGAATTCTAGTTTAGTGTTCGAATTTTACAAGCGGGAAACTCAGCCTCGTTGGAGTCATCCTGATCAAGGGTCTGGCTCTCAGACAGAAACGGGATGTTCTTAGTTTCTGCCTCAGGATCTTTCATGAAGGATTCGCCCTGAACAAGCTCACATGATTCAGATGTGCAAGTTGATTGCTAGATTATTAATTTTTGTTCGGAGATAACCTCTTCTAGCAATTGGAATGAGTACCCTAAATAGACCTAAATAGATCTCTGCCTCTCCTCATTTCCCCAAATCAAACCAAACAGAAGTCAAGTTATTACAAAGTGGCCCTTAATAAGGGAAGTTGAACGTGCCTTTTTTTTGAGAGAGAGAGAACGTTTCCTTAAGCTGGATGAAATAGCATTGGATCAGAGGACAAACAAGATCTTCCTTATACCTGTAATACTCTGAGTTCTGTGAATACACAAGGATGAAATATTATTTCACTGATCTCTCTCTCTCTCTTTTTTTTTTTTTTTTTTTTTTTTGAGACAGAGTTTCGCTCTTGCTGCCCAGACTGGAGTGCAATGGCACGATCTCGGCTCATGGCAACCTCCATCTCCCGGGTTCCAGAGATTCTCCTGCCTCAGACTCCCGAGTAGCTGGGATTACAGACATGCGCCACCATGCCTGGCTAATTTTGTAGTTTTAGTGGAGATGGGGTTTCTCCATGTTGGTCAGGGTGGTCTCGAACTCCTGACCTCAGGTGATCTGCCCACCTTGCCCTCCCAAAGTGCTAGGATTACAGGCATGAGCCACCATGCCGGGCCCTTTCTTTCTTTTTATTTATTTATTTATTTTTATTTTTTTGAGACAGAGTCTCGGTCTGTCACCCAGGCTGGAGTGCGGGCGGGCGGGGGGGCAATCTCAGCTCACTGCAACTTCTGCCTCCCAGGTTCAAGTGATTCTCCTGCCTCAGCCTCCTGAGTAGCTGAGATTACAGGCACATGCCACCACACCCAGCTAATTTTTTGTATTTTTAGTAGAGATGGGGTTTCACAGTGTGAAACAGTGTGATCTGCCTGCCTCGGCCTCCCAAAGTTCTGGGATTACAGGTGTGAACCACTGCACCCGGCCTCTTTCTTTAAAAAAAAAAAAAAATAGGGAGAGACTCTCGCTGTGTTGCCCAGGCAGGAGTGCAGTGGCTATTCACAGATGTGACCTCACCATTGATAAGCCCAGGAGTTTTGACCTGCTCTGCTTCTGACTTGGGGCCAATTCACCCCTCCTGATTAATCTTGCACTTTCTGATCTTCCTGATGGCTTTTAGTCCCAATACCTCCCCTCTCAGCAGCTGTTCAAGATACCAGCAGTAGGAGAGTAGGTTATTGGCTGAGCTTCTATGGAAAGAAGTTGTGCTAGGAGCATTTTAACCAGAAATTTCTGTTGGCCTGGTTGACTAGATAGTGAGGCTGATTTTTTTTCTTCCAAGAACTCTGTCTCATTCACTCTTTTCAAGAAGTATTCTGATTACTACAACATACATGTAATACTGCATAGCTTTTAGGAACAGCTGCTTTTGCATTTTAAAACACAACTGAGGCTGGGAGCAGTTGCTTACATCTGTAATCCCAGTACTTTGGGAGACTGAGGTGGGCAGATCACCTAAGGTCCGGAGTTCAAGGCCAGCCTCACCAACATGGTGAAACCCCATCTCTAAAAGTACAAAAATTGGCCGGGAGTGGTGGCGGGCTCTTGTAATCCCAGCTACTTTGGAGGCTAAGACAGGGATAATTGCTTGAACCTGGGAGGCAGAGGTTGCAGTGAGCCAAGATCGCGTCACTGCACTCCAGCCTGGGCAACAGAGTGAGACTCCCTCTCCAAAAAAAAAAAAAAGGCCACAATTGGAAGTCAGGTTATAATCCAGTATTTAAAACCTCAAGGAATTCATTCATTCTTCTCATGCTTCCCCCTCTGTAATACCTTTTTTTTTTTTTTTTTTTTGAGATAGAGTCACACCGTGTCACCCAGGACACTGGAGTGCAGTGGCAGGATCTTGGCTCACTGTAATCTCTGCCTTCCGGATTCAAGCAATTCTCCTGTCTCCACCTCCCAAGTAGCTGGGACTACAGATACCACCATGCCTGGCTAATTTTTATATTTTCAGTAGAGATGCAGTTTTACCATGTTGGCCAGGCTAGTCTCAAACTCTTGACCCCAAGTGATCCACCCGCCTCGGCCTCCCAAAGTGTAATCCCAAAGTGGGATTACAGGCATGAGCCACCATGCCCAGCCCCCCTCTGTAATACTTTTTCTTGCTGTCTGCAAGCAGGGATGTGCTTGGGCTTCTATTCTGCAAACTGTACAGTTGCATGATTGGCCAAAATGAACAGCTACCAACCGACAATTGACTGAGTGTTGCAAGTTCATTGAAACAGAGAGTGGATGACTTATACATGTGCATATTTGCCCATTGCCCAGCACATGGTAGGTGCTCAGGAAATATTTTCCAGCGCTAACTCGGTTTCAGTAGAGCCACAAATGAAGAAAGATAGAATAAAAATAATTGATACCCAAATACTAAAATAAAATACTCAGTCACCTATGAATCTTCCTTTTGAAATCTGTAAAGTTTTTCAGCTTTAACTCATGTTACCTGACAATTTTACATTATCTGTCAATACTATTGAAATCCAAGAATATATTTTATTTCTTTCTGCCAAGTGTTCTCTTAATTTAGAGGCCCTATTCAATAATAGTGTATTTTAGAAACAACTGATTGTTATTGAGAGTTTGTATACATGACAAAACTCCTTGGATTGTTATAGAGAAAGTTAAAGCCAAGATGCCTTAGAAATGCAGAAAACTGCTTGAATTAAAAAGCAAGCCATTTTAATAAAAGAAATAAGCTCTCTTTGGAGCTGATATCTGTAGAAAAGTTTGCATATGAAGCCAAAAGCATAACCAAGCACCTCTCGATTTGTAAACCATTTATTTATCTTTGGAAGTAAGAATAGAAACCATGTATGGGCTGGGCTCTAATCCCGTTGCTTGCTTTGTAGGATGTCCAGATGGCCTAGCTTTAGCCTTTGCCTGCATTTCCTGCTGATCCTCGGAGAAGGGAAATGTGCCTCCCGCCTGTACAAATAAAATCGACACCATCTTTTCTTTCTACTTCATCGTGTAGGGAGTAGAGTGTTTTGCACAGATGTCACAATATCACTTTGTCTAGCAAACAGAAGAGTATGTCCAGAACTGGTGAGAGGCTGCATTCTTCCTCCCACTGAAAGTTTTTCCTGTGACTGCCCGAGTGAAGCTGCCTTCACAAGCTCAACCCAGAAAGGAGCTTGCCTCCTTGTGGCATTTGAAAGGCACATGCAGGCTTCATAAGAATGTGCAGAAGGGGTATTTCTTGGGTTTCTTGGTCTTAGGGGTAAAATGAGAAAATATTTGACATCTTTCCTGCTGGTGAGCAACCAATAAATATAAACACAAGCCTAGGCCAGGTGCGGTGGCTCATGCCTGTAATCCCAGCACTTTGGGAGGCCAAGGTGGGTGGATCACTTGAGGTCAGGAATTTGAGACCAGCCTGGCCAACATGGTAAAACCCTGTTTCTACTAAAAATACAAAAATTGCTGGCCGTGGTGGCACGTGTCTGTAATCCCAGCTACCTGAGAGGCTGAGGCAGGAAAATTGCTTGAACCCAGGAGGCTGTGGTTGCAGTGAGCCGAGATCGTGCCACTGTACTCCAGACTGGGCGACAGGTGAGACTCTGTCTCAAAAAACAAAACAATAAACACAAGCCAGTATTATAAATGCCATGAAAAACAAATTCCCCCTTAGTTTAAAATGTTTTCTCTGTAGTATACTTTGGAATGGTAAATTTTATGTTATGTGTATTTTACCATAATAAAAATTTTTTTCCCCTTTTTTTTTTGAGACAGAGTTTCACTCTTGTCGCTAGGCTGGAATGCAGTGGCAAGATCTCACCTCACTGTAACCTCTGCCTCCTGAATTCCAGCGATTCTCCTGCCTCAGCTTCCTGAGTAGCTGGGATTACAGCTCCCCACCACCCCGCCGCCACCCCCCACCACACCTGGCTAATTTTTTTTTTTTTGAGATGGAATCTCACTCTCTCTCCCATTCTGGAGTGCAGTGGCGCAATCTTGACTGCTCTGCCTCCTGGGTTCACGCCATTCTCCTGCCTCAGCCTCCCGAGTAGCTGGGACTACAGGCGCCCGCCACCACGCCTGGCTAATTTTTTTGTATTTTTAGTAGAGACGGGGTTTCACTGTGCTAGCCAAGATGGTCTCGATCTCCTGACCCCGTGATCCACCCGCCTCGGCCTCCCAAAGTGCTGGGATTACAGGCGTGAGCCACCACGCCTGGCCTAGCTAATTTGTATATTTTTAGTAGAGACGGAGTTTCACCATGTTGGCCAGGCTGGTCTTGATCGAATTCCTGGCCTCAGATGATCTGCCTGCCTCACCCTCCCTAAGTGTTGGAATCACAGGCGTGAGCCACCGTGCCCAGCCTAAAATATTTTGTTCTGGCTATTTCCTCACCAGGTGAATATTTGTTTAACCTGAAAGGCGAATTCTTATAAGATCTTGTTTCTCAGAGTGATCCTTAGGTGAACTGGTGATACCAAAGTTTAGGTGGCAGTTAACTTTCTCCATTTTTTGAAGACTGAAAACATTAGGGGCAGCAATTCCATTATTTCTGAGAGAAATGAAAACATATATCCACATAAACACTTGTACAACAAGTGTTCATAATGGCCAAAGAGTAGAAACAACCCAAACCACCACCAACTGATGAATAGATAATAAAATGTGGTATATCCATACAATGGAATATTATTTGGCCATAAAAAGGAATGAAGTGCTGATGTACGCCACAACATCAATGAACCCTGAATACATTAAGCTAAGTAAAAGATGGCAATCACAAAAGGTCTCATATCATATGAGTCCATTTATATGAAATATTCAGAATAGATAAATCTATAGAGTAGATTTATAAATATATAAATATAAATATAAATATAAATCTATAGATTGGTGGTTGCCTAGAGCCAAGAGGCAGGGAGAGAATTGGGGGATCAGGGAATGATGGCTAAGGGTTATGGGGCTTTTTTTGTGGGAGTAATGAAGATATTCTAAAATGAATTGTGGGCCGGGCGCGGTGGCTGACGCCTGTAATCCCAGCACTCTCGGAAGCCAAGGTGGGCGGATCACCTAAGGTCGGGAGTTTGAGACCAGCCTGACCAACATGGAGAAACCCTGTTTCTACTAAAATACAAAATTAGCCAGGTGTGGTAGGGCATGCTTGTAATCCCAGCTATTCAGGAGGTAGAGGCAGGAGAATTGCTTGAACCCAGCAGGCGGAGGTTGTGGTGAGCTGATATCACACCATTGCACCCCAGCCTGTGCAACAAGAGCAAAATTCTGTCTCAAAAAAAAAAAAGGATTGTGGTGACAGTTGCATAACTCTGTGAAGGTACTAAATGGATCGTGGTGACAGTTGCATAAGTCTGTGAAGGTAATCAAAGTCATCCTAAAAATGGGCACATTGTATGGTATGTGGACTTCCATGCATTTCCCAAAATCTTACCATGCAGGGAATGAGCATGTTGGATTTTTAACAACACTGTCTTTTCCAGGGTGCGAAGTACCACATTACTGTCATCTCCCTGTGAGTGGGACTGGTACCCCGGCTGCAGCTCCAGACGAAAGTACTCCAGGAAGCACAGAGCTGTGCCAGTACACGGCCCACGTTGCCAGGTATTTGCTTATTTTATCTCTCATCAACCTAGTTACTGGTCTCCCCCAAAATTTGTTCTAAGAGTTACCGTTTTCACATCCTAGAGGTAGTCAATTACCATTTTTGATGTTGCTGATACATACATTTTCATAGAAAATTTAATGGTAACGTCCTATTTACCAAAGAGCAGAAACATCTTACCTGAATTAATGGACTGAATTGATAGGTATAACTTTGCCATGGATGGTGAATGCTTATTGAGAATGACCTTCCTGGCGTATAAGTACAACTTCTGTGGTTCAAAATAAATGTCTCAATTGGCATTTGGTGCTGATGATGTCTGGGATTGGAGGTCATTTTAATAGGTTATGTTTTTTCATTATCATTGAGGTAGTAAAATTATATAACAGTGGTAAGCACTTTGATGAAAAGATAAAGGACATCAGTCACGCTGGCTTCTAAAGATTAATTATGTCCAAGCTTTTAGTGAAAGAGCTAGGAGCGAGTATTATCTATTTACTGATTCACTTTTAAGAATGAATTAAATGAGATTTACAAGGTCTTAAATCTTGACAGATGTGGGATGCATTTGTTTTTTGTTACACTTTGACCTCTGTTTATAGGCCAGTCCATGGCTAGCTGGAATGGGGTTGGAATCTTTTTCATGTGCTTGTTTTATAATTACTGTCTGTTGAAACGGGCAGCCCCTACCTGAGTGGATTCCAGATAAACGTGTGAACTGGAGTTTAGTGGAGTGTGAATGGCACGCTCCAGAAGAGCAGATAGTCGTTCAGATCCTGGTCCTGCTACCTTCTAATTGTGTGATCTTGGGCACATGTCTTAATGCTTCTGAGCCTCAGATCCTTCATCTGTAAGGGGAATGTTGACATGAAACTAAATGAGTTAATGGACCCAGCAAGTACCAGGCCCATGCTAAGGCCTTTCTCAGTGTCTAGTTGTCCAAATGAGGACATTTAAGTGGGGGAAGGCCTCATTTTCCACTGAATTAACAGGGCTGGATGTGGGTTTTGTTTACTGAAATGTTCTCTCTGGAGCTCTTAAAGGTCCCAGCCAGGCAAGGCAGCTCACACCTATAATCCACTGTTTTGGGAAGTAGAGGTGGGAGGATCACTTGAGGCCAGGAGTTTGAAACCAGCCTGGGCAACATAGTGAGACCCTGTCTCTATTTAAAAAAAAATAATAAAAACTTGCTGGGCATGGTGGTGTGCTCCTGTAGTCCTAGCTACATGAGAAGCTGAGGTGGGAGGATCCCTTGAGTGCAGGAATTCGAGACTGCAGTGAGCTATAATTGCACCACTGCATTCCAGCCTGGGCAACAGAGAGACTCTGTCTCAGCAACAACAAAAAAAAAGTCCCAAACATGAGAAGACAGATACCTGCTTAGACTCCAGAAATTGTTTTCCTTGGCTGGGCGTGGTGGCTCACGCCTGTAATCCCAGCAATTTGGGAGGCCAATGTGGAAGGATGGCTTGAGCCCAGGAGTTTGAGACCAGCCTGGGCAACATGGCGAAACCCCATCTCTGCAAAAAATACAAAATATTAGCCAGGTGTGGTGGTGCATGCCAGTAATCCCAGCTACTTGGGAGGCTGAGGCACGAGAATCACTTGAACCCAGGAGGTGGAGGTTGCTGTGAGCTGAGATCGTGCCACTGCATTTTAGCCTTGTGATAGAGAGAAACTGTCTCAAAAAAGAAAAAATTGTCCTCCTAAAATCTTTAAATTAGATTTCTAGATAGGATCTGTTGATTATTCAAATAAATTGGCAGGGTACTGTAGAGTATGGCAGAGAGATTGGAGCTCGCATTGTCTGTTGGAGGAAAGGCTCTTTCTCACTCTAGCCAGCCCCTCCTGATAAGTACCTCCCTTGTTCTGGTTCCCTGTACCTGCACTTCGAACCACATGCCTTTCCAACATCAATTTGATTGCCTAAGTCAGTGCCTTACTCCAGAGTTCTTTCATGTGTAAACACTGAAGCTTGGCTTCTGGGACGAATTAGCCTTGGGTAGGCATGAGTGATGAGGATTTTTTTCCCAGGCATCTCACATTGCCCTAGTTTCAGATCCAGCGAACACTCATTAATGGCCTTTTATGTACCAGGCAAGGGGCAAGGTGCTTTCACCCATATTGTTCCTCCTCACAACAACCCTAAGAGGAAGGTATTACTAGCTCTCTTTTGTAAATAAATAACCTGAGATTCAAAGATTTTAAATGATTCCCTTGTGGTTGCACAGCCCCTGACTTCCAAGTTCAGTGAGATTTCTATAACAGCTGATTTCTACACTAATTCTACAGAGCTTGAAGACTTAACTCCCTAACTCAGACAAGTAAAAAAGTTTCTCTCTAAGGCCAGTTTGGATCAATTGCTAAGTGGCTGCCTAGAGTTAAGGATTTGCAAGTGCTGCTCAAGTTTGTTGAGCAAGAATGTTGTGATTGATTGGCAATGTCCGGTGTGGGTGGAGCAGGTGTCTGCTAAGCTGCTCTGGACCTGAGGTTTCTAATCATCAGCCTCTACTCATTCTGCCCTCCTTTGCCATTCTAGAGTCTCCTCTGATGAGCACTATTTGCCTGAGGCTGGATTTTTGCTACTTTAAGGGGCTTTGATTATCACCTTTCTGACTTGGCAGAATCATGTTTGCCTTCAGAAATAATGCTAAGGCGTTGGGAGGCTGAGGCGGGAGGATCGCTTAAGCCCAGGAGTTCAAGATCAGCCTGAGTGACATAGCCAGACCCTGTCTCTATTTAAAAAAAAAAAAAGGAGAAGGCCAGGCACGGTGGTTCACACCTATAATCACAGCGCTTTGGGAGGCCGAGGCAGGAGGAGTCCTTGAGCCCAGGAGTTCAAGATCAACCTGAGCAAAATAAGGAGACCCTCTTTTTCAATTTTATAATTATATTAAAATTAATAATAAATAAAAGAAAAAAGAAAAGAAAAGATGCTAATAGTCTGGTGAAGAGCTTCATTTTCTAGATATGAAGTCTCATTGTTAGGCAATTTAGATATCTTAAAGTTATCACTGACTCAACCCATCATATAAGCTTAGAAAAGTGAGTTGAGGCTGGGCTCAGTGGCTCACGCCTGTAATCCTAGCACTTTGGGAGGCCAATGAGGGTGGATCACCTGAGGTCAGGAGTTCCAGACCAGCCTGGCCAACATGGTGAAACCTTGTCTCTACTAAAAATACAAAAATTAGCCTGGTGTGGTGGTGGGCGCCTACAATCCCAGCTACTCCGGAGGCTGAGGCAGGAGAATCGCTTGAACCTGGTGGGCCAGAGATTGCAGTGAGTGAGCCGAGATGGTGCCACTTCACTCACTCCAGCCTGGGCGAAAGGGCGAAAGAGTGAAACTCCATTTCCAAAAAAGAAAGAAAAGAAAAGTGAGTTGAAGATGAAAGCTTGAAACTTTTACTTCTGTGCACCTGGGAGCCCCTCTATAGCTTCTTTCCCTCTGGGGGCTCCTGGGTTTACAGGAATTCTCAGGGAAATCACTCCAGCAGCCAAACTTCCATACTGGGATGGGCAGACCCAGAGCAGTGACACATCGTTATCACCTGGAGGGCGTGTTAAAACATGGATTCCTGGGCCCCTCCCCCCGGGTTTCTGCTTCAGGCAGTCTGGGGTAAGTCCCAGGAATCTGCATGTCTGGTTTCCACTACTTTGACAACCACTAACCTGGAGAGTACTTGTAATGGCTGGTTTAGAGCAAGGGCTTGTTTACAGATGGTGTGTGTGGCCAGGTTCTCTACCTGTGGTGAAGGGATTCCTTCCTCAAATATTTAATGAGCATCTCACACAGTGCTGCTGACGGAAATGTAGAGGAATATGAAGCTTGTCCCTGGTAGACTTTGGAGCCTAATTTGGAATCAGTAAATTGCATTGCTGTGTGTAAAGTACTGCCCTCACCCCCTTAAGTGAATGTGGCAGAAGGCCTGAAGCAGTGACTAAGTCAGGGGAGTCTTCCTGGGGCAGGTGATATTTGAAAGGAAACCTGAGGATAAAAGGTTATTGGCTATGTGTGCTTATGGGGGAAGAGAAACTCAGGGAGCAGAGCCTGTACATTAAAGGGTCTGGAGATGCTGCACTAGGTGAGTAGAAAACGTCTGTGTTTGTTCTGAGAATTCCATTGTGACTCCTATATGTAAACCAAAAAGTATCAGGGACAAGTCTCAATCAACTTAGAGAGTTTGGCCAGGCAGGGTGGCTCATGCCTGTAATCCTAGCACTTTGGGAGGCCTGAGGCCAGGAGATCGCTTGAGGCCAGGAATTTGAGACCAGGCTGGCCAACATGGTGAAACACCATCTCTATTAAAAATACAAAAATTAGCTGGGTATGTGGTGTGCGCCTGTAATCCCAGCTTCTTGGGAGGCTGAGGCACCAGAACTGCTTGAACCTGGGAGGCAGAGGTTGCGGTGAGCCAAGATTGCCACTGCACTCCAGCCTGGGCAACAGAGCAAGACTCTGTCCTCACCTCCCCCCCCAAAAAAAATTTTAGAAAGTTTATTTTGCCAAGGTTACAGGACATGCCCATAACACAGGCTCAGGAGGTCCTGACGACATGTGCCCAAGGTGGTAAGAGTACAGCTTGCTTTTATACATTTTAGGGAGACATAATACATCAATCAATACATATAAGATTTATAACCAACTACATTGGTTCCATCTGGCAGAGCAGGACAACTCGAAAGGGGTGGAGGGGCTGCCAGGTCATAGGTACTCTACTCTAGAGGTACTTAGGGGGTGCCAGGTCATAAGCACTGCTATTCTAAAGCCTCCAAGTAACAGGCTTTAGAGAATAAACTGTAAACATTTCTTATCAGACTTAAGGTCAGTGTTGATGTTAATATTGGAGGGGTATGATGGGGCATGTCCAACCCCTACTTCCCTTCATGGCCTGAACCAGTCTTTCAGGTTAAATTTCAGAGTGCCCTGGCCGAGAAGGAAGTCCATTCAGATGGTTGCAGGGGCCCTTCCAATTTTATTTTTGATTTATAGATATGAAAGGAAGACGCAACTATATGATGATGATGATGAAATGTGGTTGCTCACTGTGTAGTTGGTGCTGTGCTAAACATGTTACTTGCATCGTCTTATTTCTCGTACCCATCCCATGAGGTGGAGGTCCAACTCTAATCCCCATTTGTAGTAGTTTGCTGAAGCCACAGTAACAAAGCACCATAAACTGGGTGGCCTAAACAGAAATTAACATAAATTACTGTCTCATGGTTCTAGAGGCTAGAAGTCTGAGTCTCTGTCGTTCAGGCTGGATTACAGTGGCATGATCTTGGCTCACTGCTACCTCCACCTCCCGGGTTCAAGCGATTCTCCTGCCTGAGACTTTTGAGTAGCTGGGATTACAGGCACACACCACCGTGCCTAGCTAATTTTTGTATTTTTAGTGGAGACGGGTTTCCCATTTTGGCCAGGCTGGTCTTGAACTCCTGACCTTAAGTGATCATCTGCCTTGGCCTCCCAAAGTGCTGGGATGAGAGGCATCAGCCACCATGCCTGGTCCTTATTCTTTCTTACTTTCTAACGACTTAAAGTCAAACATGTTTTCCAAACAGAAATCAGAGTGTGTACTTCTTTACTCATGAACCAACAAGACAGAGTGCTGGTCATTGGGCCTATCCTTGGAAATCTGCAATGTCTGGACATCTTAAGCATAGCATATAGATGAGTAATACTCAAGCTAGGTTCTGAAACATAATTTAATTATACTTCTGCATGTTTAAAAGAATTCAGAACCTAAAAATTAAAAGCTGACCCAGAGCCAGGCACTGTGGCCGGCTGGGTGCAGTGATTCACTCCTGTAATCCCAGCACTTTGGGAGGCTGAGGTGGTGGATCACCTGAGGTCAGGAGTTCCAGATCAGCCTGACCAACATGGCGAAAACCCATCTCTACTAAAAAACAAAAACAAAAACTTAGCTGGGCATGGTGGTGCACGCCTGTAATCCCAGCTATCCCAGCTACTCGGGAGGCTGAGGCAGGAGAATCGCTTGAACCCAGGAGACAGAGGTTGCAGTGAGCCTAGATCCCGCCACTGCACTCCAGCCTGGGTGACAGAGCAAGACTTTGCCTCAAAAATAATAATAATAAGAAGAAGAAGAAGAAGAATACACTTGCCAATTAGACTGCAG
>NW_016805609.1:427631-466768 GCF_001698545.2 Rhinopithecus bieti
AAAAAAAAAAAAAAAAGAAAAGAAAAAGAAAAAGAAAAAAAAAAAAGCTGACCCAGAGCCCTAGATCTCTTAACTTTTTACAGCCAAATCTTAAAAGGCTTCTCTGTGTTTTTTGTTCCTTTTCCTCACTATCACCTGCTCTTCTGACATTTTCTCCTCTACCTATGCCAGAAACTTACAGACCCAGTAAGTGGTTTCAGGTGTCCTATGGGCTGGGCACAGCACTAAATAAAAGCTCTTCCCTTAGGAGGAACTGCAGTCTAATTGGCAAGTGTATTCTTCTTCTTCTTCTTCTTATTATTATTATTTTCAAGACAGGGTCTTGCTCTGTTCCCCAGGCTGGAGTGCAGTGGCATGATCATAGCTCACTGCAGCCTCCGTCCCCTGGCCTCAAGCAGTCCTCCTGCTTCAGCCTCCTAAAGTGTTGGGATTATAGGTGTGAGCCACTGCATCAGGCCAGAAGCTTATTTTATGATTTCCATTTCATCTGATAAGATTGAGATGAAAAATTTGCTTCTAGTTCCAGCTGGAATGGGGAGTTCTTCACTCACATCGGTTTTGATTCTTCATTGATATCAGTTGAATGACTGATGATAGAACTTTTCAGTTCAGTCAAAATTTTTATTCATTTAGAGGTAATCTGATTATGTAGTGAGATTAGGCAATTCCCTTGGGCAGGATTCACCAACCCCCTCCATCAAAATTATTTGATATTTGAAAAAAATAGGCCGGGCACAGTGGTTTATGCCTGTAATCCCAGCACTTTGGGAGGCCGAGGTGGGCAGATTGCTTGAGCTCAGAGTTTGAGACCAACCTGGGCAACATGGTGGAACCCTGTCCCTACAGAAAATACAAAAAAAAAAAAAGAAAAGAAAAAAAAAGCTGGGTGTAGTGGCAGGCACCTGTAGTCTCAGCTACTTGGGGATGCTGAGGCAGGAAGATCACTTGCGACCAGGAGGTCCAGGCTGCAGTGAGCCAAGATTACACCACTGTACTCCAATCTAGGTGACAAAGTGAGACCCCGTCTCAAAAAAAAAAAAAAAAAAAAGTGATGTTTGAAAAAATATACACAATTTTTATTATAATTATTTCTGTTTGATATTGATATTTGAAATATAATTATTGATATTCAAGTAATCAAAATATGCATATATAAAATTATTTTTACTTCACATCTTAAGACTGGTTACTTAAAATAATTAACTCTGTCAATACACTTTGAAAGAGGCTTCGTAAATTGTTAAAGTTAAATTTGTCTCTTCTGATAGCTGTAGCTCAGCAGAATAAATATGGCAATAGTCGGCTGGGTGCAGGGGCTCTTGCCTGTAATCCCAGCACTTTGGGAGGCCAAGGTGGGCAGATCAAGAGGTCAGGAGATCGAGACCATCCTGATTAACACAGTGAAACCCCGTCTCTACTAAAAATACAAAAAATTAGCCGGGTGTGGTGGAGTGCGCCTGTAGTTCCAGCTACTCGGGAGGCTGAGGCAGGAGAATCGCTTGAACCCAGGTGGCAGAGGTTGCAGTGAGCTTAGATCACGTACTGCACTCCAGCTTGGGCAACAGAGGGAGACTCTGTCTCAAAAAAATAGAAATATATATATATATGGCAATAAAGAGGGATGCTTTCCCAAGACTTAGAACAAGAAATCAAAATACTTTAGCAACTGAAGGATGATTCAAGCAAAGGCAGAACTCTATCAAGAAGGGAGAAGATATGTAAAAAATAAAGCGTCATTGGGAAGAATAGCTAGGATTGGCTCTGGAAAAAATAACAGAAAAACACTCTGCTTATGTGATTCAGTGTTTACAATGTAAATCTGAAGGATGCCTGAATCTTTTGGAAATAAACTTGGATTGACTTGTTTAAAAACTTAGATCATGTCTCAGTGACAGAGCTCAGCAAAAAAACAAAAAAACAAAAACAAACAAACAAACAAACAAAAACTTAGCTTATGACTTTGGAGGTAGGAAAAGCTGAAAGCTCCCTACATCCCTGAAATTAAATGGAAGATTTCACTCTTGTGTTTAACCTGGCCGTCAGATCCTAGATTAGCAAACAATCTGATGTATCTTCTACAAACCTGATTTTATTCATTATGACTCCCCACCTTGCTTGCTTTACTTCACTACTGTAGGAATGTGGAAAAGTTTAGCTGGATGTAGTCCTGGCCTACCAGCAAGCACTACCAGAGATCATGGGACAGAAAGGCTCAGAGACCAAAACCAGGTGTTACATCACACTATTCACTCAACTTGAAAACATAGTGAAAAGCAAGGGGAAAAAGATGGTGTATTAGTCTATTTTCATGCTGCTGATAAAGACATACCCAAGACTGGGCAATTTACAAAAGAAAGAGGTTTAATTGGACTTATAGTTCCACATGGCTGGGGAGGCCTCACAACATGGCAGAAGGTAAAAAGCATGTCTTACATGGCAGCAGACAAGAGAAGAGAGCTTGTGCAGGGAAACTTCCTTTTTCAAAAGCATCAGATCTCATGAGACTTATTCACTATCCTGAGAACAGAATGGGAGAGACTTGCCCCCTTGATTCAATTACCTCCCACTGGGTCCCTCCCATAACTCATGGAAATTCAAGATGAGATTTGGGTGGGGACACAGCAAAACCATATCAGATGGAGACTAACATAGGTAGGTGAGGATACAAATGGGGTGAGAGATCCACACTTCTGGAACCCTGTGCTTGCAGTGTCAGCTTCCCCTGCTGATGGTGTGGTCACAAAAACCAAAGTTAAGATTGAACAAGGGGCTTCAACAGATGGGAAGTATCTGAAAGTCAGCACATGTATACTCTGTTGGAGGGATGCAAGGCAATGTGCCTGCCAATAGCTGTAGGTCATCAGTGATCTGTATTTTTTCTTTCTTTTTTTTTTTTTTAAGATGGAGTTTCACTCGTATTGCCCAGGCTGGAGTGCAATGGCACGATCTTGGCCCACTGCAACCTCAGCCTCCCGGATTCAAGTGATTCTCCTGCCTCAGCCTCCCAGGTAGCTGGGACTACAGGCGTGTGCCACCATGCTCAGCTAATTTTTCTATTTTTAGTAGAGACAGGGTTTCACCATCTTGGCCAGGTTGGTCTAGAACTCCTGACCTCGTGATCCACCTGCCTCAGCCTCCCAAAGTGCTGGGATTACAGGCGTGAGCCACTGTGTCCAGCCTGATCTGTGTTTTATCCACATTTTGGGGCAGAGTATATGTGGGGCCAGAACTGAACATGATGGATGTCACCAATGGGTGATCAATTAGGAATGACATAGCTGTCAATCTGGGGGTAACATGAGCTGAGCACTATTATATATTATTAATATTTATGAAGTGTTTATTATTAACAACAATGTAAATCATAATCTAGAAAAAATATTTTATTATAAATTATATATTATATTAAAACAGTATATTAAGTGAACTCGGGTATGGTGGCTCAACGCCTGTACTCCCAGCACTTTGGAAGGCTGAGTGGGTGGATCAGCTGAGGTCAGGAAATTTGAGACAGGCCTGGCCAACATGGTGGAACCCGTACTGTACTAAAAACTAACAAAATTAGCCGGTGTGGGTGGTGCATGCCTGTAATTCAGCTCTTTGGGAGGCTGAGCAGGAGAATTGCTTGAACTCCGGGGGCAGAGGTTGCAGTGAAACAAGATCATGCTGTGGATCCAGTCTGGGTGACAAGAGCAAAACTCCATCTCAAAAAAAAATAATAACAGCATATAAGTTAATCAAATTATTAAAAAATTGTATTACATATAAATAAAATGATTTATATTATATACATGAATATATATGCCTTTATATAGTTATATAAATAAATAACCATAAAATATAATTTGCATTATATATTGATATATAGAAATACAATTATAAGTTAGATATTTATTTAAAGTTTAAACTATTAGGTAAATATTATAAGATTTAAAATTTCATTCCATTTCTTTGTATATATAAGTAAAACTCTCATTTGTTTCATTCTTTTTTTTTTTTTTTTTTTTTTTGACGGGGTCTCACTCTGTCGCCCAGGCTGGAATGCAGTGGCTGGATCTCAGCTCACTGCAAACTCCGCCTCCCGGGTTCACGCCATTCTCCTGCCTCAGCCTCCTGAGTAGCTGGGACTACAGGCGCCCGCCACCTCGCCCGGCTAGTTTTTTGTATTTTTTAGTAGAGAAGGGGTTTCACAGGGTTAGCCAGGAGGGTCGCGATATCCTGACCTCGTGATCCGCCCGTCTCGGCCTCCCAAAGTGCTGGGATTACAGGCTTGAGCCACCGCGCCCAGCCTCATTCTTTTAATCTATATTTAACACATGAATATTCTATTCTGTGTATCTTTAACATATCTTACAGGTTATCATCTTACATGTCTTACAACTTCCTGTCTACACTTAACACATCTTATGAATTCTGCGTGAGTCTTATAAGCTACTTATTTCCTTATTATCTATGCTAAATGAATCAGGAGTTTCATTCATCTGATTTTTAAATTGTCCTCTATACTAGTTTGAAAGAGAACTTTAAATGAAAGTATTTATTCAGCCAATTATGGTATATTCATACAAATAGAATATTATGCAGTTAGAAAAAAATGATGATATAGATCTAGTTCATGAAACAAATAGTCAAACTCCCTTCTTATGTAGAAGTAGGTTGCAAAAGAGCAAATCTGGTATATCCCAACTGTATACCCCAGGTATCTAAGTTGTGTACAACATGTGCCTACTTATCTGTGCAGAGATACCTGGAAAGGTGCTTGGTAGTTGGCTCTGGATGGTGACATTTTACTTGCACTTTACCACTTTTTGGTGATCTACTTAGTGTATAGTTTGAGTGAATAAACAATTATCACTTACATTAAAAACTGAAATCCAAATGTGTGTGTGTTTGTACAAACATATTTGTAAATAACATAAAAAGAATTGTAAGGCCAGACGCTTTTCTTTTGAAAACTGTACACAACATTTTGCAAATAATTACTTTTTAAAAAAGTATCTTTATTTTACAATATTTTTAGCCAGGTGCAGTGGCTCAGGCCTGTAATCCCAGCACTTTGGGAGGCCAAGGCAGGGAATTGCTTCAGTTCAGGAATTCAAGACCAGCCTGGGCAAATGGCGAAACCCCATCTCTATCCAAAATACAAAAATTAGCTGGGCATGGTGGTGCACGCCTATGTTCCCAGCTATTTGAGAGGCTGAGGTGGAAGGATCACTTGAGCTTGGGAGCCAGAGGCTGTGGTGACCTGAGATTGTATCATTGCACTCCAGCCTGGGCAAGAGAGTGAGACATTGTCTAAAAAAAAAAAAAAAAAAATAGAGATGGGGTTTCACCATGTTGCCCAGACTGATCTCAAACTCCTGAGCTCAAGCAATCCATCCACCTCAGCCCACCCAAAGTGCTGGGATTACAGGTGTGCGTGAGCTGCCGCGCCCCGCTGCAAATAATTATTTTTTTAAACTTCAGAATGTTTTACCTGATTTCAAAATTGTAATCTTTCTGTCTTGTGTCAGAGAAATGTAATAATGTCCCTTTAGCAGAATTTCCTAAACCTCTCCCATGATGAGAATCACCTGATCACCTGGGTTGCATGTGAAAGCTTTCAGATCCCAATGCCCTTCTCAGACTCACTGAATTGGAATCTCTAGCAAGGGACCTAGGACACTTTTTTTTTTAGATGGAGTCTTGCTCTGTTGCCCAGGTTGGAGTACAGTGGCGCGATCTCAGCTCACTGCAAGCTCCGCCTCCTGGGTTCATGCCATTCTCCTGCTTCAGTCTCCTGGGTAGCTGGGACTACAGGTGCCCGCCACCATGCCCAGCTAATTTTTTGTATTTTGAGTAGAGACAGGGTTTCATTGTGTTAGCCAGGAGGGTCTCGATCTCCTGACCTCATGATCCACCACCTTGGCTTCCCAAAGTGCTGGGATTACAGGTGTGAGCCACCGTGCCCGGCCAGGCCACTGGTTTTAACAACTGCCTCTGGTGATTCTTATCATCAGTGAAATTTAGGACACTGTCCTATAGAACCATAAATTTTATGAGCCACATTTTCAATTTTTATTGAACATCTCCTGGAGGTGCCTTTTCCAGGCCAGTTTCCTTTGTTTAAAGAGGCCCATGCAAATTTTCATGGCTACCCTGGAAAGCTATTTGCAGGCTTTTCCTAAGGCCACTTTCAGATCCGAAAATACTTTGTGAATCTAAGAGACTCTTCAACAACTTTAATCTGTGTTGCTCAAGGATCCTGAATTCTTAGAGCTAGCGGTTTCTGGTGATAAGTTTTTTAAAGCAATTTAGTTTTTTAAACCAGAGTGCACAGGGCCCTCTGGTTTCCCTAGAGTATTGGGCAGTCCCATGGGCCTTGCTCACCTTAGATTCCCTCTTAGAGCTGCTGAGAGGAGTGTCTTTTTATTTAGTGAAAATTTTGTTTACTGAAGTGTTTTCTTAAAGTATTTTGGGGTGAAGGGAGCTCTGAAATTCAGTTAAGACAACAGAACAACTTTTGAATCAAGGATTCTCTCGTTGGAGGGAGTCAAATCGCATTTGTGGCATCGACCTTTTAAATATTTCATTGGAAGAGTTTCACAAACTTGATTCCCCAGCATTGCTTGGATAAAACTCACTTTAGTTGCTGTGAGAGCAAAAATCGTCTTGCATTCTGTTAAAAGGAGCTAAAAGGAAAGCAACAATAACAGCCACACCCCTCCTCCCACCCCATGCAATTGTTTTATTGGGTAGAGGCGAAGAATAGAGGGGCCAGAAAGCCAGGAAGTGAATGGGCTTTGAATCTAACGGACCTGGGCTTGGATTTTTTCTTTTTTCCGCCTCCCAGGTTCAAGCGATTCTCCTGCCTCAGCCTCGCGAGTAGCTGGGATTACAGGTGCCCATCACTATGCCCGGATAATTTTTATATTTTTACTAGAGACAGTTTCACCATGTTGGCCAGGCTGGTCTTGAATGCCTGGCCTCTAGTGATCTGCCTGCCTTGGCCTCCCAAAGTGCTGGGATTACAGGCATGAGCCACTGCGCCTGGCTGGATTCTTTCTTTTTTTGAGACAGGGTCTCACTGCGTCTCTGAGGCTGGAGTGCAGTGGCACAATCACGGCTCACTGCAGCCCCAACCTCCTGGACTCAAGTGATTCTTCTGCCTCAGCCTCCTGAGTAGCTGGGACTTCAGGTGTATGCCATCATGCTGGCTCATTTACTTTTATTATTTTTATTTTTTTTGTAGAGACAGGGTCTTCCTATGTTGCCTAGGCTGGTCTTGAACTCCTAGGCTCATGCAATCCTCCCACCTTGGTCTCCCAAAGTGCTGGGATTACAGGTGTGGCCACCATGCCCGGTGGGTTTGGATTCCATCTGCTTGGGGATGACCTTGGACAAACTGCTTTCTCTGAAGCATAATTTCTTCACGTATGAAGCAGGGGCAATAATACTGACTATATAGACACTACATTGAATGACTTAGTGTAGTATATGAAAAGCTCCTGGCACATAATATGCATTTAGTCCATCATTATTTATCAGAGTTTCTGTTTCTGTTTGTTTGTTTCTCAGTGGAGGGCTATAAGGGGGTCTCTATCCCCGAAAAGAGAGTGTGGCTTTCATATATTCTGCAGTGTAAACAGCAGGAAAATAATAAAAGCTGTTGTACCTCGGAGCGCCTTGGAGTGCCTCTGAGGACCCAGGGTGTCCTGCCAGGAAGAAGTGTTCCTCCATGTTGCAGAGCATGCTCCCCGGCAGGTATGTCTAAACTAGACCGTGTGCCATAGGATGCTTCTTGGCTTTCCAGGACTGGATCTGGGTTACGCTCTGCCTCAGCCCCAGGCAGAGCACCACCGTGGCCTCTGCCCACCAGCCTGAGCACACCCAGATGAGCCCTATAAGTCACCTAGGAGTCTGCATGTGGTCAGCCTAGACTACAGCCATCTCCTTCCAACCCAGGACTCCCCCCAAACACCAGTCTAGGGCACCTCAGCTTCTTAATCCGTTCAGGCCACAGCTGACTCTGAATTGCACAGCTAGTTCTTTTCTGTTTTTTTTTTTTTTGAGACAGGGTCTTGCTCTGTTACTCAGGCTGGAGTGCAGTGGCGTGATCTCAGCTAGGCAGCCTCTGCTTCCCAGGCTCAAGCCATGCTCTTGCTTCAGCCTCCCAAGCAGCTGGGATTATAGGCATGCACCACCACGCCCAGCTAATTTTTTTTGTAGAGATCAGGTCTTGCTATGTTGCCCAAGGCTGGTCTTGAACTCCTGGGCTCAAACAATCCGCCCATCTTGGCCTCCCAAATTGCTGGGATTACAGGTGTGAGCCATCTGCCTGACCTTATTTACTGTTTTTAATTAAAATAACACAGGGCCAGGCACTATGGCTCATGCCTGTAATCACAGCACTTTGGGAGACCAAGGTGGGAGGATAGCTAGAAGCCAGGAGTTTGAGGCCAGCCTGTCCAACATAGCAAGACCTCATCTCTACTAAAAATAATTTCTTTTTCCGAGTAGCTGGGATTACAGGCATGTGCCACCATGCCTGGCTAAGTTTTGTATTTTTAGTAGAGACGGGGTTTCACCATGTTGGCCAGGCTGGTCTTGAATTCCTGACCTCAAGTGATCTGCCTGCCTCCCAAAGTGCTGGGATTACAGGCGTGAGCCACTGTGCCCAGCCTTAAAAATACGTTTTTAAAAAATTAGCCAGGCCTTGTGACGTGGGCCTGTAGTCCCAGCTACTTGGGAGGCTGAGGTGGAAGGATTGCTTGGGTCCAGGAGTTGGGGGTTGCTGTGAGCTGTGATTGTGCCACTGCACTCCAGCCTGGGCAAGAGTGAGACCTTTTCTCAAAAATAAATAAAATAGGCTGGGTGCAGTGGCTCACGCCTGTAATTCTAGCACTTTGGGAGGCCAAGACAGGTGGATCACTTGAGGTCAGGAGTTCAAAACCAGCCTGGCCAACATGGTGAAACCTCGTCTCTACGAAAAAAAAAAACAGAAAAATTAGCTGGGCGTGGTGGCACATGCCTATAATCCCAGCTACTTGGGAGGCTGAGGCAGGATAATTGCTTGAACTCAGGAGGCAGAGGTTGCAGTGAACCAAGATCACGTACCCCAGTCTGGGCAACAGCAAGACTCCGTCTCAAAAAGAAAAGAAAAGAGAAAGGAAGGGAGGGGAGGGGAGGGGAGGGGAGGGAAAAGAAAAACTGTAGTAGGATCTCATTTTTGTAAACATTTTCCGTCTCTTGATAGTCATCCATGTAGTCTTCTCAGTGTATATGTGTCTGGAATGTTCACCTAATGTCGAAGATAGGTATTAGGACTTTAGTTTTTAAATTTATTTGTGCTCTTCTGAACTCCTCAAATGCTTTATAATGAGCACCTTGTTCTTGCAAAACTCAGTGGTCTAAAAAATTAACAAAAATGAAAATAGTTTTTAGTAACTATGAAACAATGTAAATAGCCTTACACCTAAAGTTACTTGCTTTACTAAATAGAAGAATGTCTACCTGGCCTGGTGTGGTGGCTCACGTCTGTAATCCCAGCACTTTGGGAGGCTAGGAGGCTGAAGCAGGCAGATCAATTGAGGCCAGGAATTCAAGACCAGCTTGGCCAATGTGGTGAAACTCCATCTCTACTAAAAATACAAAAATTAGCCGGGCATGGTGGCACATGCCTGTAATCCTAGCTACTCAGAAGGCTAAGGCATGAGAATCGCTTGGACCTGGGAGGCAGAGGTTGTGGTGAGCCAAGATTGCACCACTGCACTCCAGCCTGGGCAATAGAACAAAAGTCTATCAAAAAAAAAAAAAAAAAAAAAAAAAGGAAGGAGAAGAATGTCTGCATGAAAATTTGTTCTGTTCTTTGAGATACTAGAAATATAGATACTAACATATTGGGTTTAATGGCAAAAACCGCAATTACTTTTGCACCAACCTAAAATAATTGAAAAGTGGCAACTTAGAGCAGCTTTCTGTTCTTTCTATGTAATATCAAGATATGGGAACAATCCTGAAGACAGGCAGTCTGAAAATTACTTATGAGTCATCCACAGACTGTTTCTAAAGGAAAAGCAAGAATCTTCAGTTGCCCAAAAGATGGAGGAGGCCTGAGAGTTCCTACAGTGGTTTAGAATGTGTTCCTCTGTGCTGGAAGATAGCTTGAAAATACTTTGCTGTCTTTGTAATCTTTACACATCTATGATTGCTATAAAGTCAGCTTTGTTCCCTATTTCTAGACCCATCATATACTGGAATGAGGCACATCTCAATTCAGAGGTCTATTATTTTTGGGGGTGGGTGTCAGAGGGCATATGGCATTAGAAGCAGCTCTGTATACAACTGAAAGCAGTCTTGTAGCTATTTAGGATCTGGGAAGTGTACATGTTAACTACCCTCACCCCAGAAAAGAAAAAAGAAGGAGACTTTAACAAAATTTGAAAGTGATCATGAGGGCTGGACGTGGTGGCTCATGCCTGTAATCCCAGCGCTTCGGGAGGCCGAAGCAGGTGGATCACCTGAGGTCAGGAGTTCGAGACCAGCGTGGCCAACATGGTGAAACCCCGTCTCTACTAAAAATACAAACATTAGCCAGGTGTGGTGGTGGGCACCTGCAGTCCCAGCTACTCAGGAGGCTGAGGCAGGAGAATCGCTTGAACCGGGGAGGCAGAGGTTGCAGTGAGCCAAGACCGCGCCATTGCATGTTGCACTCTAGCCTGAGCAACAAGAGCGAAACTCTGTCTCAAAAAAAAAAAAAAAAAAAAAAAGAAAGTGAGTAATAAATAATAACTAAAAGTGAAAGCATAAGGGGGCAAGCAGAATGTTAGATGTGCTCTCCCGGAGGTAATCAGAGGGGCCATTGACTGGGGTGGTTATTGTGGGAGGAAGCCTGCAGGTGAACCGGGGTGGTTATTGTTAACTGGTGTTTGGACTGAGGAAGATGGGAGGAGCCAGGAGAGGAGATGAGTCTACCTGGAAGCGGGGGCGAGGAGTGGGGAGGACACAAGGCCTTTACTGAAAAAACGTCAGGTCCCTCTGGCGGAGTTTCAGCTGCTGCCTCAGCACTTTAGTCATCCCTGCAGTTGAGCAATTCTCCTGATGTGTCACCATGTGTTTACATATCTTTGTCTTCATCACACTGTGCAGCCTCCCTTTTATAAATTGTCATTATCTTCTCTATAGCTACCCCAGGGTATATGGTAGGCATTCAAGAAAGGTTTGTTAAAGGAGAGTTACGATTCCAGTCTACTTTATAGTGTACACATTAACTAAATTGTTTGGTGAACCTGTAAACTTTTGTTTTTGTTTTTGTTTTGAGATGGAGTTTCACTCTTGTCACCCAGGCTGGAGTACAGTGGCGTTATCTCGGCTTACTGAAACCTCCACCTCCCGAGTTCAAGTGATTCTCCTGCCTCAGTCTCCCAAGTAGCTGGGACTACAGGCGCCTGCCACCACGCCCAGCTAATTTTATTGTATTTTTAGTAGAGATAGGGTTTCACCATGTTGGTCAGGCTGGTCTCGAACTCCTGACCTCAGTTGATCCACCCGCCTCGGCCTCCCAAAGTGCTGGGATTACAGGCGTGAACCAGTGTGCCCGGCTGAACCGTAAACTTTTCAATGTTAGTTTTCTTTGCTCCCAGTCATTGATACTTTATAACCATATTGCAGATATATACATAGATATACATATATAGATATGTATGTGTGTTTTTCTCAAGAATCCCCACATTCTTGAGAAAATATGACTAAGAGGTATTTAGTTTATCACATTAATTTGAGGTCTTCTGACTAACTTATTTCTTATTTTATTTTTTGAGACAGTGTCTTGCTCTGTCACCCAGGCTGGAGTGTAGTGGTACAGTCATAGCTTACTGCAGCCTCAAACTCCTGGGCTCAAGCAATCCTCTCCCCTCAGTCCTCGAGTAGCTGGGACTACAGGCACATGCTACCATGCCCAGCTAATTTTATTTTATTATTATTTTTTGTAGAGACAGGGTCTCATTATGTTGTCCAGGCTGGACTCGAATCCCTAGGCTCAAGCAATCCTCCCATCTAGCCTCCAAAAGTGCTGGGATTACAAGCATGAGCCCCTGCACCCAGCTGACCAACCTGTTTCAGAGACTTTATATATTGTAATATACACTGAAAAGTGTTGAAAAAATTGTCCATTGCACAAAAAATAACTAACTTTAAAAAGAAAAATATATGCACAAGCCTGTTTTTTCATGAAATCATTTTTTTGCATACTTTCCAGTTCTTGTATTTTTAAAATAATTTTGTCATTGTCATCATCATATTAGATATAATTTGTGTTTTTGTTGATAATTATAGCATTATCATTCTCCTTGTATAGAATTCCTTACTACAATTTTTTTTTTTTTTTTTTTTGGAGACAGAGTCTCGCTCTGTCGCCTAGGCTGGAGTGCAGTGGCGCCATCTCAGCTCACTCCACCTCCCGGGTTCACGCCACTCTCTGGCCTCAGCCTCCTGAGTAACTGGGACTACAGGCACCCACCACCACGCCCAGCTAATTTTTTGTGTTTTTAGTAGAGGTAGTGTTTCACTGTGTTAGCCAGGATGGTCTCGATCTCCTGACCTCGTGATCTGCCCCCCTCGGCCTCCCAAAGTGCTGGGATTACAGGCCTGAGCCACCATGCGCAGCCCCTTATTACAATTTTAAATGATGGTCTGCTATGCCAATTAAGGTGATTCACTGTAATTTAATAGCCCAGCCCACCATCATTGGACATCGGTGATTTCCACCGTTCATTATTAGATATAGGCATACAATGAAGTGCTGCCTCACACCTAGTTACCCAATGTAATCTAACCTCCAGTCGTATCTTTCCATTGAAACAACTCTGACCAAGATAAGCAGTGGTCCTCTACTTAATGAACATCATCAGTTCTTACCTTAATTGACCTCCTTGAAATTCCATGTTGTTGGCCTCCCCCTCTTTCCTAGTTTGTTCTTTCCTAAAGAGTGTTCTTTTTGGACACTCCTCCAGAGGCCTTTTCTTTCCTTTCCAGCAGCTCCTCTTTGGTCTTTGTTCCGGCGACTCAAGTCTGCCCTCTAAATAGTGGCATTCCCAGAGATGAGTCCTGTCCTTAGTCCTCTCTTGGCTTAATCTGTATAACGTCTCTGAATGTGGGATGTCCCCTCCCAAGACTTCAACTTTTATGATATATTGATGATACCCAAATCAGTTCCTCCATCCCAAATCTCTCTGCCCAAATACTCATCAGTGCCTAGCACATAGTAGACACTTGATACGTTTGTTAAATTTCTTAACATCTTCACTTGGATGACGCATAGCACTTGAAAATCAGTCTATAACTAAACTCATCATCCTTCTTCAAGCTCCTCCCAAGATCTGCTCCCACTCCTGTGTTCTCTGTTTTGATAAAAGCCACCGTCATCTCCTTTAAGTAAGCCAGAAACCTGAGAGTCAGCGTAGGCTCACTTCCCTCTCGCGTCTCCCCATATCTAGTCAGGCAGTCATCCAGCCTCCCGATATACTTCCTTAGTTTCTCTAGAATCTGGCTCCCTGTTGTCTAACACTGCGTAACTTCATAGCCACGTCATCTCTTACCTGCATTCACACAAAAATGCATTTTTTGCCTGTCTTGCCATTCTTACTAACACTCTCCTCCTCGCCAACCCCGTCCCCCACCAACTGTCAAATCCATCTTTATACTTGCCTGGGCAACTTCACCTCCTGGCACCTCAGGAGTAAGCCTGCTGTCTCTTCATTCCTTACTTCTCTCTGTGTTATTTATTACCCTTACTTGGAAGGCTTTTTTCCTACTTTGTGGCTCAAAAACTCATTCCTACCTCTCCTTTAGAATGCATAGGCAACCCCATCTCTGGAAAGCCTTCCCTAACTCTTTCCCTCCAGACCACTCTGAACCTGCCAGGAATCTCAGTACTTACAGTTTATCATTACTTGTTGATTCTCTACTGCCATAGACAGAATTCCCTGAGGCAGGATCCTGAGTATTTTATCAAGGAGTTAACATAGATGTTCGGTAAGTACCTGTTGAGTAGAAGATTTTTGTTTTTTAGACGAAGTCTCGCTCTGTCACCAGGTAGGAGTGCAATGGTGCAATCTCGTCTCACTGTAACCTCTGCCTCCTGGGTTCAAGCGATTCTCCTGCCTCAGCCTCCTGAATAGCTGGGAGTACAGGTGCATGCCACCACGCCCAGCTAATTTTTTGTATTTGTAGTAGAGATGGGGTCTCACCATCTTGGCCAGCATGATATTGATCTCTTGACCTCGTGATCCACCCACCTTGGCCTCCCAAAGTGCTGTGATTACAGGCATGAGCCACCGCGCCCCGCCAAGTAGAAGTTCTTTGGATAAACACATTCTAGGAGTGGGGTTAAAATGTGCAGAATGTGTGAAGAATATGACTAATAAATTTCTTCTCCAAAGAGTTCTATTGATTTACACTGCCACCAACAGAAAAGCCAGTATATCAACTGAACCATGTTTCTAACAACCATTTACTGAATGCTTATCATCTGTCAGGTATTGTGCCAGAAGAATGGAATTCCTGTCTATAAATATTTCATCATTTCGAGTAGTGCAGTCCAACAGAACTTTCTGCAGTAATGGAAATATTCTGTATCTGCACTGTCCAATACGGTAGCTATTAGCCACATGTGGCTTCTGAGCCCTTGAAATGAGACAAGTGTGACTGAGGAACTGAATTTGTCATTTCCTCTAATTTTAGTTAATTTACACGTACATGTAAACACTCACTGGTGGCAAGTGGTCATCTTATTGAATAGTGCAGCTCTGGAGAGAAAAAAGGAAATCAGTCAGTAGACATAACTGCCACATTCTGGATTATTTTTTAAATGCTAGTGGCTCTAAGCCCACGTCACTAAGGTGTGGCCATCTCTCAAGAGCTATCATTTTTATTAGCACCACCTAATTTGGGAAATATTTTATTTTTTTCCTTTTTTTTTGATTAAAACAATTTTTTAAAAATCGAGATGGGGTCTCGCTATGTTGCCCAGACTGGTCTCAAACTCGTGGGCTCAAGTGATTCTCCCGCCCTGCCCTCCCAAAGTGCTGGGATTACAGGCATGAGTCACCGTGCCTCGCATCAGGAGAGCAACGTCTTACATCAGGAATACGACCAAAATGTGTAAGTCTGAAGACTTGAGGCAAAGTGAGAAACGTTACTCACAGTGCTTTTTATCCAGAGGCGTGGACTTAGTTACTCCAAAGGAGGCCAGAAGCATAACACTTCTGGAGAGGCGTCTACTGGACTTGTTTGTCCACGAAACTGCTAGACTTGTTTTGATCAGGCAGGAAGTGAAGCAACTTTTCAGGGAGAAAGCCCAGCATCTGCATCTCCTCTGGGGCAGATCACACCTTTTACCTTCTACTTGTGAGCCTAGGTCGAGTTTTCCTTCACAATTAAGGGAAGAGCACGGCAGGCAAAACTATTCTCTTACAAGATGGTTTTTAAAGATTTCAAACCCAAGGTTATATTTTTAATCAGTACCTGTTTGGATTCTCCAAATTAATTTATATGCTCTTAAAATGAAGACACTTACCTAACTGCACAATTCTTTGCACATAGAGGACTTTGAAACGAATAAGCACACTGAGTTGCATTACTTGAATCCTGTCAGATAAGCACTTGTGACCTACTGGCAACCTTTTATAAGCTGATGATGGGAGAGGAGTTTCAATCTCTTTATTGGAATTGTTGGAAATGTGCCAAAGAGATAACCTGGAGTATATTGTCCTGAAAAGTCCTGTTTTAATATTTAATACGAACATCTTATACCCTTGGAATTCGGGTAGGCAGTTGTTGGGCTAAGAAATCTGGGGTACAAGGCCGTGTATGTGTTGGTTGGCCGGGCAGGCCTCTAGACAGGACTCAAAACTTTGAGGTTTTTCCCAGTTCGACTCTTCGTAAGAGAACAGAAGCACCGCCTGTGTGAGGCCCTGCGAACCTCGCCCAAAAGTCTTCCTACAGGATGGCCCCGCGACCTCATCAGGGAAACCCTGCGGACACTCGGGCCAGCAGCGCCCGGAGCTCACTCCAGGTCTTCAAACCAGGGCGCGCGCGCTCGGAGCTGGACCTGCTTGCTCCAGTGCACGCCGCGGAACGAACCATCGGGCTGGCGGGGGTGGAGGGGTACAGGCGCGGGCCGCTCGGGCCTTGGGCTTCTCCTGCCGCCGCCGCCGCCGCTTCCCGCCCCCGGCCAGGAGTCGCGCATGGCGCGGTTCGCCGGGGTGGGGCTCGGAGGCGCGGCGCCGGCGAGCTCTTTCCCGGCAGGAGTGTGGGTGGTAGCGGCCGATTTGAGAGTTTCCCGGGCCGGGCCGGGCGGCCCGCGCCGCGGAGGCGCAACGCTGGCGGGCGGGCCGACGCCGCCGCCGCCGCCGCCGCCGCGGGAGGAGGGACAAAGGGGTGGGTCCCCGCGGGTCGGCACCCCCGCGGCTGGGGCTGCGGGTCAGAGTACTGTCCCGTGGTGCCCAGGAGGAGCAGGAGCAGGAGCAGAAGCGGGATCCGGAGCTGCGCGCCTCTGCGGGACCTGCGTCCGAGATGCCGGTGCGAGGAGACCGTGGGTTTCCTTCCCGGCGGGAGCTGTCAGGTTGGCTCCGCGTAAGTGCCTCCTTGCGCCGCGCGGTTGGGAGGAGGGTCGCGAGCGTGAGCGTGGGAGCGCGGGGCTCTGCTCGCGTGCTGCTCTAAAGTTGTTCCCCGATGCGCCGTAGGAAGCTGGGATTCTCCCACCCGGGCGTGGGACGCAGGGGAGGGGTAGGTTTCACCGTCCGGGTTGATGGCTCGTGGCCTCCGGGGCTCCTAGAACCTTTACTGTGAAGTCACTTGGGCTGGAGATTAAGGCGCGAGTAGGGGACACTGTCTTGAACCCAGTGTCCTGGATTTCTGCTGGCTTGGAGGCGTCTCGTTGTGTCTGTTGTGTCGCTTGCATGTCTTTGTGTTTCCTTCTCTATTTCAAACTACACTCTGTATTGATGCAGTTACAGACTTGTGTACGTGAGAGAAACTGAAAACTCCTCACAGAGCAGAATCCCTTTTCCTTTTCAATCAGTTGCCTCTGTAGTATAAGTAATTTTTTTTTTTTTTTCAGTAGAGAATGGGGATGGAGGTTTGGAAGGACCCACAAAAGAGGAGTGTGATGAATGCTTTGTATTCTGATACTATCCTACCTGTCACCAGTTCCTTTTATTTTGTGTCTTCATTTGTCAAGTTTCCGCTTTTACATGGTAGTTTAAGTTATAAATAATCAGGGGTTTCTACCACAGGGTTTTAACATTCTTGAAATGTGGACAAACTTGGGAGTGAGTGCTCCCGCGCCTTAGTAATGGCATACAGCCTCCCACCTCTATTTCAGCTTCAGTTCTTAGGCTAGGCTGCTTTTCTGGCAGCTGTCTGGCCTGAGTAATGATAGTTGTGGTTTCCCTTAAGTTCCCAAAGGAGAGTCATCCCTTGATAGAAACTGCCTTGCGCTGCTCACTCCCGCTCTCAGCCTGGGGAACCCCAGCGGGGAGGAGGGAGGCCGTTTTCTTCAGCTTCCCAGGTGGTCTGTGCTGGGTGTGCTGACGGTCCTCTTGGGAAAACAGGTCCACCTTTGTCAGCATGATTCAGAGAGAGAGGTAATTTTCTAAGAGAGCACACCTGGGCAGATCACTTGAAGTGAGAAATTCGTAGTGGTAAATATATTTGTAGCAAAGTACCAGTGCATATCCTGCTTGAGAGAATGAAATTTGATTATTCAGTAAGTTTTCATGAACAACTCCACTTCAGTGTGGGGATTACGGAGATGGGCAGGAGCGTGCCTCTGTCATCCAGTCCTGTTGGGAAAGCCTGCAAGTCATTAAGAATCTGATGAGTGCCATTTAGTAATATGGACAGAGTGCTGGAGCTTCCTCACTGTGGCGAGACGGCAGAAGCAGAGGTGCTTTACTAAAGCACCGGTGGCTTTTGAGGTGTTTCTTGTGGCTTTTCAGAGCTACTTCTGCAGATTGATGAAGGGGAACTTTTCCCCCATGAAATGCTGCTGTAACTTTTTCAGTACCATCCAGTTATTATAATACTGAATGAGCCCCTACTCCAGCCAGTCACTGTGGGAGATACAAAGATGAACAAGATTCAATTTCTGCACTTCGGAAGCTAGTGGACCTGAAACTGTTAAGACTTTACTCTGCAATCTCTGCCGGGATTCCTGAGACTGAGAGAGGGGATGTATGATGCCGATGCACACTCTGTAATACAGAAATTCAGCAAAGGGTGGGATTGGTCCTATATGCACTCCCTTCAGGGATTCTTGCTGGGAGTAAAAGACATTTGAACAGATACGTCACCGTGCAAGCCGCTGTAGAAAATGGGGCTAGTAATGCGCCCACCTCACGGGGCTGAGTGAGGTCTGAGTGAAATGATGTAGGGTACAAGGCATGTGGTGGATGCTAAGTAAATGGTAGCTAGTAATATGAACCAAAACGGGTGCTGAAAACTCTTTAAGTGCTGGGCCCTGGGTTGATAAGGGAAGTGGGATCTAGAGATACACGTAGGAGGTGCCAGGTAGGTGTCCAGGAAAAAATTGAAAGAGTTGTTGTTCACACTCTGTTGAAAGGCCTTGAAGGCCATAACGAAGCTTTGGGTGGGGGGAAGTCATAGAAATCCCTAATGACTTGTCTTTCCCTACAGAAGAAGTGAACCAGTTTCCCAGTAAACATTCCACCCCATAACTATTTTTGAGGCATTCATAGGCTTAAGACCAATGAATTTTACATCACCCCTGGGGAACTGCATTTGCAATGACTTCTGCCTACGTTTAACTTTTGATCTAGTTCTTTGTACATTGACAAAAGTTCACAGCCAACCATTTCTCTTCAGGACAAGCATGAGAACTTTCTGCATTCTACTGAAGGCAAGGGAGATTTTGAGGTTAGCAAGGTTTTCTCTCTTTAAGAAGGTTATCTTAGCAAGGTTTTCTCTCCTTAAGAAGGTTATCTTTTTAGGAGACACAAGTTCTTGAAACTAGGTGGGGCCACTTTAGTCCTGTGTACAATAATATGTGTAGTAATATAAATAGTAATTTAAAAAGTCATGCAGATTTGGTTGGGGAGTGGCATGAAGTGTGGGCGTGGTGTGGGGTCAGGTTGAAGCGGTAGAAGGGTTTGCAATCACTGCTGAAACTTTCAACATATTCTACCAACAATATGAGCCACCAGGGAATTCCTTTCCTAATCTCTAGAACGAATCTCATTAAGCAGTTGTGGCTACAGATGAATTTATCTAGGTTGAGAGCTGATTCCCAATAACATGCCTCATTGATTTGACTCTAAGCAGTAATCAGGGGTCTAATAGTTGTTGGACCAGCCAGCTTTGATTTTCCAGAGGTGATTTGGTATATGGTAGTGTCTGAGGGTGAGATTGCCCCAGCTGGGAGTGGAGTTTGTGTCTTGATCCTAAATCCAAGGGTCAGGATCAGAAACATAGACTCAGAGGTTAGATTTAACACCCATTTAGTGGGTTAAACACATCAATGGTTATGGGAACTTTGTTAAGGTTTAAAAAACTATTTAGGGCCTATTTCACCTTCATAGGAATTTTTGCAATCAGCCTTTTTAGTAGATGCCCATATAGAAAGTGAATTTGGGAAGGTCTAATGTGATATTACGATTAAACTTTTTGAAAAGGCTATGTGATAGCAATGGGAAAAAAAATTCAGGCTTGGAAATCCAATATGCAGTATTGCAATAGCTAGTTTTAATTTAATTTTTTGCTTTTTGGAGATGGAGTCTTGCTCTATTGCCCAGGCGGGAGTGTGGTGGCGCAATCTTGGCTCACTGCAACCTCTGCCTCCCGGGTTCAAGCAGTTCTCCTACTTCAGCATTCCAAGTAGCTGGGATTACAGAAGTGAGCCACCGTGCCCGGCCACTAGTTTTAATTGTGGTTGGTACCTAGGAAAGCAGTTGATTGAGTTAGTATGCTGCATACATTGTAGTGTGAGAGACAGAGTTCTAAGTTGGAGAGTGTCTGCTTCCACTTTTTCCATTTCAAAGCACTTCTTAGAACTGGGTGACTGACAGCTAGAGCCCCAGAAGACCTGCACAAGCTGGGGCAATGGCTCCCCATAACAGTGACAGTTGCATTCTGTTTTTAAAAGGAATTCGTGTCTCTGTCATCCAGCTGGCCATTAAACAACCAAAGCTTCATCATCCTAGATAACCTGTGAGCTCTCAGAGGAGACAGAGTAAGGACTGTCATACCCCCACAATACCTAATCATTTAATAAAATATTTTCTCTACTTTTTATGCTATGCCCACAATAGTGCTTTCCAAAGTCTGATATACAGACAGACTTACAGGTGGTGCAGGGAGATACATATTCTATTTTTCAGTTATGCATGAATATTATATTTTAGGAATAAAAAGCAGAAAGCCAGCTACCACATCTATTTATTTCATGACTGGATTGCTTAGAATGAGGCAAAAATAAATATTAAGTAAAGCAGCGAGTTTGCTTTAAGAAAAATTATCAATTGGGAATGAGTAATATGAGGCTAAGGCAAAAATGGTAAAGATAGCCCTTGACATCTAAGGTGTGCACAGTACTGCTTAACATTTGAGTGTGGCGCTTACTAATAGAGAGCCTAGTATACCTTGACCATGCCTTCAAGAAAGTCAAACACAGAATGGCCCAGAATAGCCAGGAAAGTTGAATTTGATGGACTTTCTATCTCAAGCGTGTGCATCCTGCTCTTATCCACCAGATGTCTTAGGTGTGGTTGCAGACCGTGGATTTGTAGAGCTGTTTGTTTTAATGTCTGGCCCAATTCTCATTCCTTTCTCTGCTTCCATAAGCCATTCTGCAGTTTTTAAAGGTCTGTTGGTATGACATTTTTGATATGATAGAGTGATAGGGGAGGAAGTATTTTGGCACTGATGAAGGACATCACTCTATTATCAAGTGACTCTTGCTCATGATTCATTGCCGAAGAATGTGGACAGCCAAACAGCTTCACCTATAAATGCATTTAATTTCTCAAAGTCAGAAGAATGTCGACTGGATAAGTTGTTCTTTTCTTTTCTTTTCTTCTTCTTTTTTTTTTTTTTTAATATGAAGCTTGTATTGGTCTGTAAAATAGGCTTTAACAAGGATTTTCGTGGGAACTGGAAGCCTTGAGGTAGAAAACAAGTAGCCCTGCTTTGACCTAGAGAGATGCGTGCTCAAGGTAGGGGAATAAATCAAGGAGAAGAGAAAATACTGTTTCAGTAGACTCTAGTGATGTGTGTGTTCACACCATTTATGAGAAATCCTAAGTTTTCAATTAGTAACTTGTACTTTAGTCATTTAAAATCAGCGCAGATATTTGTTTAGTGCCTCTGCCAGATGGTTAAAGTTAAATCAGGTTTTTTAAACCTCAAAAACAATGTAGCTGTCCTTAACCGTTTACACACCACTGTATACTTCAGACCATAGTCAGATACATTTTGTTATAATGAATGTGTATTTTGACTTTTAGCCCAATTAGAGTATCAGTGGTTATGGTTTCTATTTTGTTTTTCTTCCTACAGTTACTGTATGGGGGTGCAATAACAGCAGCAGTGGTGAAAGTGAATTTCTTTCTTTCTTTCTTTCTTTCTTTTTTTGAGATGGAGTCTGGCTCTGTTGCCCAGGCTGGAGTGCAGTGGCGTGATCTTGGCTCACTTCAAGCTCCACCTGCCGGGTTCACACCATTCTGTTGCCTCAGCCTCCCGAATAGCTGGAACTACAGGCGCCCACCACCACACCCGGCTAATTTTTTGTATTTTTACTAGAGACAGGGTTTCACTGTGTTAACCAGGATGGTCTCGAACTCCTGACCTTGTGATCCACCCACCTCGGCCTCCCAAAGTGCTGGGATTACAGGCATGAGCCACCACGCCCGGCTGAAAGTGAATTTCTTAATGAATCTTCCATGAATCAAATATTTGTGTTTTAGGAAGTTAGACTGACCAAAAGATTTTAAATCATACCTTTAATCATGGCAAAGATCTTATGTCACATTCTTGAGTACACATGTTTACTAAATTTTACTTATATGTGTATGTGAACATGGACTTCAGAATTAGTGTGGTAATTATTATTTTTATTATAGACTTCAATCAGCCATATTAAATATATGCATTATATTCACAGGGAAAACATGGTATCATCTTTGGAAACTTTATAGTATGCCCTATATTGTAGATACCCTATATAACTATGGGACTAAATACATGAGTTAGTGACAAGTCAGGCATTTGGAGGGAATGTTTGTAACCCATTGTGGGAGAGAGTTATTAGAATAGTTATTCTTACTGGTAGGTAACAGTTATGACTGTAATGAATAGATCGTGACTAAAATCCAGTTATGCCTTTGCCATCGTATTAAAAGCTTTGATGGAGACATGAGAATATTGCAGATACTTTGGATTTTGTCCCTTGAGTTGAAGGTAAACAGAGAAAACAGTACTTTCTAGTCATCAGTAGGAATTAACTCTTCCAGGACATGTAGCTTCAAGGACTTTCTAAGTTCTTCTGAGGGGGAAATAATGCTCCATTTGGAGCTGTTTATTTCCATTTGTTGAGAGTCATTTGTTATCAGAGTATTAAAGGAAGCGTTCCGAGTTCTAGGTTGTGTTTCTTTGATGCCTTATAAGGCGGAGCACACCTGAGACTCTGGGTGGAGCTCTGCAATGGGAACAGGAGTAAGTAATATAGGCTTCGAGAGACAACCATTCCGCTCTCAGTCCTTGGAAGACAGTTCCTAGGTATATATGGCAAAGCAGATGAAATTATTTGAGGAAATTAATTGGCAAAACTTAACATTTCTGTTTTTGAAAAGAATGAATCATTTGGAAGGAACTTCCTGGTGAGCTCAGTTTTAGCAGCCTGGTTTCTGCCTTAACTTCTGCAGTCTGGCTGAGTCAGTTGTGTTCTTGCCTGTGATTGGTGAGGATGCGCATGCTAGTATTTATTCTAGCCCTTATCACTTCCCATCAGCCCTGAGTCCCTCCCTGGTCTGAGTCATCTTGGTAACCCCAGAAGCTAACAGAGCACCAAATATATCCACTAAAATTGGACTGACTTGATTTGGGGCAGGTTTGTTGTATAAGCCAGTAGGAATAAGATACTAATTGAGAAATTAGGACAGTGGATTCCTGACATTTATATAGTGAGTGGATGATCATTTGTTAGAATTGCAAATTTCATCCAGAAAATTTTATCTAAAAAAAATTATAGAATTTCATCCAGACCATTTTTGTAATGGCGTGGAAGCAGCATCAGCTACACCACTGATTAGCTGGGTGACTTTTGCTGTCTTGTGACTCTAGTTCTCGATTTCTCTCTCTTTTTTTTTTTTTTTTTTGTGATGGAGGCTAGCCCTGTCGCCGAGGCTGGAGTGCAATGGCCTGATCTTGGCTCACTGCAATGCCCACCTCCCAGGTTCAAGCGATTCTCCTGCCTCAGCCTCCCAAGTAGCTAGGGTTACAAGCATGTGCCACTATACCCTGCTAATTTTTTGTATCTTTAGTAGAGATGGGGTTTCACCATGTTGGCCAGGCTGGTCTCGAACTCCTGACCTCATGATCTGCCCGCCTCGGCCTCCTGAAGTGCTGGGATTACAGGCATGAGGCACCGCGCCCGGCCTAATTCTCAATTTCTTTATTGAGAGTTAGTGAGTAGTTACAGTTGATCGTCTCAGTCTTTTGCGCTTAAGATTCTGAGGGTTTTGAAGTTTGAGTATAAAACCTAGAGAACATTCTAAATGATTTCTATTTGTTCTTATCATCTTAAAATGTTTTTGTGTTCCTTAAACTATGTTTGCTTTCTTTCTTTTCTCTTTCTTTTCTGTCTTTTCTTTTTTTTTCTTTTCTTTTAGTGGATTCTCTGTAAAGCATTTTTTAAAAAGACAAACAGAGCCCAAGAGTGACTGGTGGTTGTTTTGCTCATGAAGTGTTGGAAAGATCTATTATTCAGTTGCAGCTTAAATTATGTACCAGCACAGCATGTGCTGGATTCTCTTCCTTACTCTGCAGCCTAAGCCAGCAACTGCAACCATCTTGCAGAGCTTCTTGAGAATCCTTCTTCCTCTTCCTCTTCCTCTCCTCCCCCATGTACTTCTCCCCAGGGCCACATAGCCTATGACATACGCTTGGAAGGAGGAGCAGGCCTGCAGCTGGGAGCTCTTTCTGATTTGTTCTTCACAAATGTGTTGAAGATGAGCCTACTGGTCACTACTGCAAAACCACATTGTTCACTGGTGTAAAATTGCTCCTGTCATCTGAGTTTCAGCATACCTTCAGGCATGTTGGAGTTTTTCAACATCACCTTAGGCAGAGTACTTTGCCTTCCTGGGATTGGTCTGTTTAGTGTCTGGGTGAGTTTTAAGAGGGGAGAGAGATTGTGGCATCTTAGACACTCACTGAAATTTTCCAGAAATGGAACTGGAAACATTTATGCGTTTCCTTCTGGTGTTATTATTAAAGCCTAAAAACAAAGGCAAGTGGCAGCACATTGAAATGAAGAGGCCACAAGTTTGCAACACATTGAAAGGAAGAGGCCCCAAGTTTGTTTTGAGCCTAAATTGAATTTTAATCAAAGGTCTGGGAGAAATATTTAGTCTACTTATACTATTTAAGTGCACAGTTTGGCAGATGACTTTGGGAAGTGAAGGATCAGAAAGAGGCAGAAAAGGTAGACTTAGAGCTAAAAAAATTTGCCTGATGTTTCCACGAAGAAAATTTTCCTGTGGAAGCAGTGGTGTGTCCTCTGTTACAAGTCTGCTTATTGATAATGAAGGTTTTTCTGTGTTATCAATTTCAATGAAGTTATATATGTTATATGTTTGTATACACACACACACACACACACACACACACACACAAATCTCAAGTCGAGCGCTGGATAAATTTTTTTTCTTTTTTGAGGTGGGGTTTCATTCTTTTTGCCCAGGCTGAAGTGCAATGGCGCCATCTCGGCTCACCGCAATCTGCGCCCTCCGGGTTCAAGTGATTCTCCTGTCTCAGCCTCCCGAGTAGCTGGGCCTACAGGCGTGTGCCACTGTGCCCGGCTAATTTTGTATCTCTTTTTTTTTTTTTAGTAGAGACAGAGTTTCTTCGTGTTGGTCAGGCTGGTGTCGAACTCCTAATCTTGGGTGATCCACCTGCCTCAGCCTCCCGAAGTGCTGGAATTACAGGTGTGAGCCACCGCGCCTGGCCAATGAATTTTATTTATTGTGGTGAAGTACACATAACATTAAGTGTACCATTTTAACCATTTTAAAGTATAAAATTCAATGGCATTTAATACACTCACAGTATTTTGTAAACACCATCATCACTCTCTAGTTCCAGAGATGGATGCATTTTTACATGAATGTGTTCACCTGCGTGATTACCACCTAGATTAAAAACTGGAATTTTCCATCACTCTAGAAAGTTCTCTCTTGCCACTTTTCCAATGATTACCACACCTACCTACAAGGGAACTTCTCTTCTGAGTTCTCTCACCATGGAATACTTTTGCTTGAACTTGAGAGAGGACCCATATATAAAGAAAATGAACGTTTTATGTCTGTCATCTTTCACTCAGCCGAACCTCTGTGAAATTCATCCATATTTGTTGCGTGAGATTCAGTAGTTCTTTTTTGCCGCTGAGTAGTATTCTGTTTATATGCATCCGCTACATTTGGCTTATCTCTTCTATTGATAGGTATTTGGGTTATTTTCAGTGTTTTTGCTCTAATGAATAAAGCTGCCGTGAAAAGCACCTACACGTTGCCTTGTGGACACGTGCACTCATTTCTCGTGTGTGAATTCCTAGGACCATAGGTTAGGGATTTTTTTAAAAACTTTTTTTAAATTAAAAAATATTTTTTTGAGACAGTCTCACTCTGTCACCCAGACTGGAGTGCAGTGGCGTGATCTCAGCTCACTGCGACCTGTGCCTCCCAGATTCAAGTGATTCTCCTGCCTCAGCTTCCCAAGTAGCTGGGATTACAGGCATGTGCCACTATACCTAGCTAATTTTTGTATTTTTAGTAGAGACAGGTTTCTCTTCAACTCCTGAGTTCAAGCAGTCTGCGTACCTTGGCCTCCCAAAATGCTGGGATTACAAGTGTGAGCCACCATGCCCAGCCAGTTTATGGGTGTTTGACTTTGATTCTTTACCTTTGAAGTTAGATAGACCTGGGTGTGAATTCTTTTGTCCTGCCACTTGCTTGCTTGACCTTGAGCAATTTACCTTTTTCTCATGTTCGGTTTTCTCAGCTGTAAAATGGGCCCACCTTATCCGTCATGGTTCAGTCAAGAAAACATGTCATTCTAGCTATTTCAAGGAGAAGGGGATTCCATACAAAGTATTAGTTGCCTTCAGAACAAAGAAAAGGCGAGATGTGCAAAAAATGGAAGCCCACCGCTGGCTTTCTGATTTGCCGCAAAGAAAGTTAGAAAGCTGGCCGGGCGCGGTGGCTCAAGCCTGTAATCCCAGCACTTTGGGAGGCTGAGATGGGCGGATCATGAGGTCAAGAGATCGAGACCATCCTGGCTAATACGGTGAAACCCCGTCTCTACTAAAAAATACAAAAAACTAGCCGGGCGAGTTGGCGGGTGCCTGTAGTCCCAGCTACTCAGGAGGCTGAGCCAGGAGAATGGCGTGAACCTGAGAGGCGGAGCTTGCAGTGAGCTGAGATCTGGCAACTGCATTCCAGTCTGGGTGACAGAGCAAGACTCCGTCTCAAAAAAAAAAATAAAAATAAAAAAATAAAGTTAGAAAGCTGCTGCCACCCAGAGCAGACCCAGGAGGTCTTGACCTTCCACCTTCTCAGCCTCTCCAGCCTTGAAGGTGGTGAAAGGGCGGGGAAACTGGACATGCTGGAAAGCTGATGTCTGAGGATTCCAACTTTTGCCTGCTACTGCTGCTGTCTGTAGGAAGAAGAAAAACAAACGGCTTCTGCTTTCCTTCATCCTTCCAGATCTTAAACACGTGTACCTCGCTGGTAGAACTCTGTTGGCAAGAGAGCTGGGGGGTCTCTGGTAGAAACAGAAACTCAGTGCCAGCAAAGAAGAAGTGGCATAGATGCCATCTGGGGTTGCTTTGAGGTGCTCAGTAAATGGCAGTGGTTATAATTTATTATTTTCATCATTATTCCTCAAGAACTGCTGCTGCAGTTCAGACTGATTTCTTTCTTTCTCTCTTTTTAGTGTTTTTTTTTTTTTTTTTGAGACTAGCTTGCTCTGTCACCCAGGCTGGAGTGCAGTGTGCCATCATGGCTCACTGCAGCCTAGACTTCCCTGGCTCAAGTGATCCTCTTACCTCAGCCTCCTGATTAGCTGGAACCACAGCCATGTGCCACCACACCTGGCTAATTTTTAAATCTTTTGTAGAGATGAGGTCTGTCCATTTTGCCCAGGTGGGTCTTAAACTCCTGGGCTCAAACGATCCTCCTACCTTGGCCTCCCGAAATGCTGGGGTTACAGGCGTGAGTCACCATGCTTGTGGCCACCAGACTGATTTCTTTCTTTCTTTCTTTTTTTTTTTTGAGACAGAGTCTTGCTCTGTCACCCAGGCTGGAGTGCAGTGGCACAATCTCAGCTCACTGCAACCTCTGCCTCCCGGGTTCAGGCAATTCTCCTCCCTCAGCCTCCCGAGTAGCTGGGATTACAGATGTGTGCCACCATGCCTGGCTAATTTTTGTGTTTTTAGTAGAGGCAGGGTTTCACCATGTTGGCCAGGCTGGTCTCAAACTCCTGACCTCAGGTGATCCGCCCACCTTGGCCTCCCAGAGTGCTGGGATTATAGGCATGAGCCACCATGCCCGGCCCAGACTGATTTTTATAACTCATGTCCATTCTTCTCACTTTATAGTCATATGGATGCGACTGTAAGAGCTCCCTGCCACATAAGGTGTTGTTTTTCTGGAAGGGCCTCTCAGATTCTGCATCTATTGATCTGTGATTCTAGGTACTTTTCTAAAGGAATAAGCTTGAGAAATTAGTTTTCAAGCCTGTAAGTTAATGTAGAGCTGAAAGGTGACTTAATTCTAAGAGCTGCTGCTTTGATGTATAATTTTATGGAACCTAATGAGTGTTTTCTTTTCAAAGCCATTCCAATTTATTATTAATAAAAGGTAATATATAAATCTGGCTGCTAGATGGGGTTACTTTTTTCCCTGTCCTTAACTTCCTTTATCTTTTGATAAATGAGATGGAAGATTGTTATCATATTTTGTACCTCAAATCTCTTGTAGAGGGAACACTGTAGTCTACCAAAACAGTTGGCAGAAGTGTCTGTCCTGTTATGAGCTTATTTTAGGAAACATGAGCTATAATGTAGTGCTTTTAAGACATTTACAAATCTTGAATCAATATTGGCAACAACCTCTCTGTAATGATGTCACACATGGAAAGAACTGAGTTTTTCTGAACTTTAGAATGTGAATTTTTTCCTCCTTCACATAATTTTTCCTATAACCCAGACCTGTTTTACTTTCCAGGGACCCTACTATTACTGCCCTAAGGTGATTTGCTAGAAACGGAGTGGTCAAGATGTATTGATTAACATTTTCGGCTTCTGTAGTACTACTTTTGAAGGCTCCTTGCAGAGAAATTTGAAATGATAAGGAAAGCAAATATTCTAAGTGGAAAGATAAGTATAACCAGTGACTATTTCAGCCACTGGTTTAGCAGTTCAAGTGAGCTGGCTGTTTGTAAAGCTTGCTTAGTAAATGAATGTGCTAGAAATACATTGACAGAATTTGGTTTTATCTCTTTTTCTCCAGACTTTTAGTCGGCCAGGGCTAACAATGGATGTCCAAACAGTTTACAGTGGCTGATATACAATGCACAAAGGGCTTCACTGTTTGGAGACTGGAAAATAGAGCCAGAGGGGAGCTTCTTATGGGCATTGACCTAATTCACTTCTTTTGGCAAAAATGCTTGGTTTGAGATCGACATACATATTTTTGACCTAAATATCTATCAGTATTTCAGCTAGTAGTGTTACAGGTGGAGGAAGGGACCCGTGGTGTTGCTTTGTGTATTTTTATAAAGTACAGCCTTTATTTTTATTTGACAGTATTGTTTAGAAGTAAATTGTCAAGTAAACTAATATTCCACAAAAGTTAGGGAAAGTTAAGAGAGGCAACTGAAATTCCATCAGTTTCCTCCTTAGTCCCTGGAACCTCCCCACAATGAGGAATTTGTTAGTCACCTGCTTTTTAAAGATAAATTTCTCTGTGGGCGTTTCTGCTGAGAAATGTGGGGAAACAGGACTGGGCTAAAAATAAAATTAGTTCAGGCATTGCTGAACTTCTAAGTATCATGTTTGTGATGCACTTTTCCAGGAAACATAAATTGACAATGTTTTTGCTCCTTTTTATTACCACAGAAAGAATATTTGCAGTCAGCATGCATGGCCTGCTCTCGCCTATTAATAGAACAGAAGGAACATACACATGTCTGTGGGGGAAAACATCTCATTTGGCTTAGTAGTAAGCTCCAAGTAACAATTGCATTGTTGTTCTGAATTGTCTTTGAGTGTGATTGGATGATTAAATATAAATGTTGACCTGATTGGATTATATCACAGCAATGAACTGTCCTAAAACAACAGCTGTAACATACCACTCCAGACGGTTACCAGACTTACTTGGCTGGCTTTATATTTAAGTGTTGTAGAAACTGGGGATGCTGTCATTTCTGTTTCTCTTTTTCGTCTGTTCCAATTTGAGATATACTGGCTATGTTAGTGTAGTCTGCTACATGGATAGTCCTTTATCTTTCAGCAACATAAGCAACATAAGCTTTTTGATTGAGATGAGCGTAATCAAAAGCAATGCTTGGAAACAGTGAACTGTAAAAAATGTCCTCAATTAGATATAGGCTTCAGTGCATGTGTTTATCCTTTCAGAGGATCAGTGGGTTTTCAGTGAGGGTCTAAACCCACTGGCCTGGATTCCACCTCTGGTTGGATGGGTGGTCAGTTTTAACATTAGGGAGTATTGATTGTGAGCTCTTGAGGGCAGGGCTGGTTCTTTGCATTCCTAGGTAGGGATGGTGTAGAGTAGCTGCTCACTAAATAGGGGAAGGTGAAAGGAAGAGAAGGGAGAAGGTGAGTCTCAAAAGCCTGGAATGTGATAAGCACATGTTTATCACACTGAGTGTGTATTCTCTCCCCTTTCTTAGAGTATTCCTTGCCTCCTGAAAAAAGCACTTTGCAGGAAATATGGAGATCTTTTGAACCTGTGACTGTATGGTTGGACCGACAAGTCCAAAATATGCATTAATGGAGCTTATAGAACTGCTCTGAGAATGTGTTCTTGAGTTCCACAAATATTATGGGGTGTGTTGGGGGCTGGCTCACTCCAGCTCAGTTCCCGTGTGTTAAGTGGAACTTCTGATCTGTGAAATGCCTAACCATGGCAGAGCCCAGGAGAAAAAGTAAGGTGTGGTTTGTTTTGCTGTTTTTCTCTAGCAAAGCTGGGGAAGGAGATCACAGGGCTGATGTAGTGTTAGGCCCTTAGTGTAGATCTCACTGACTTTTCCCAATCAACAAGGGGTAAATGTTAACCCTATTTTGTAGGTGGGAAACAGAGGCTCAGAAACATTAAGTAAATTGCCCAGTGTCACATGGCTTGTGTGACAGGGAGGGGTTTTGAGCCAAGGTCCATTTGACTAATTTGAAACCTGTAGATTCTGTCAACTCCACCTGTCTCTGCTTTTTAGAATCACAGTGGCAAGAAAATAGGAGAAGCTTAAGGCCCTGTGTTGATTATTAGGAGTTTAAACATCATTGCTGAAAGTGCTTAGAAATATTTGTATCTCCAGAGAATCTTGAGTAACAGTAACATATCAATGTTGTCAAGAGACGTCTTCATTCATCAGAGACCTCTCTGTGCTCATTACTGTATGAGATCTCAAAGACTCTAAATTCTCTCTAAGACACAGCCTTATAGGGAATTATTAAGCGATTATGTATATAGCTAGCTAAGATCACAACTTTATTATAGACATGTTAAGAATATGTCTTATCATGTGAGAGTATTCTTTCTTCAAGTCCATAGCCTCTAGTTAGAAATGACTGTGTTGTTCCATCAACCACTTCCCTCAAAAACTATTATTAATATCAGGAAAAACGTATGGTCACAAACTCTGGGGTTATAGAATTGGAAAGGACAGCATAGATATGCTGTGTTTGCCTTGAGGATTGGAATTCCATTGCAAGTTTCCTTGGGGTCAAAGTACATCTCTTTTAAAACATCTAATACCTCCAAGAGATTTTAGGTTATCAGACAGCCACACTTTAGTGTAGAGTAGACCAGTCAGCTTTCTTCTACTGTCTAACTGACACCATACACATTGTTAAAGAGATAATTTTGATTGGGGGTAGAGTTAGGGAATTTTGAAGCCAGAACATTCTGGTGGTGGAGCAGATACTGCCTAGACGTTGGCCTCGGGACAGGGTGGAGGAGGAGGACACTGATAACCAGAGCAACCAGCCCAAGGTGTAGAAAGACCTAGGAAGTCTCCGCATACAAACTTTGCTTCTTTCCTGTTTCCCCACTGAACCCTAAGAAGGGTGCTTATTTCTCTTCCTCACTGTCTGTCTTTCCCCAGGACCCAGAATTGATAGGTTAGTTGAGTTTCTGTGGGCAGTCTAAGGTTGTGTTACTATTTAAAATGTTAGTAGCATTTTCAGATTCACTGAGATTGTTGCCGAGTGTGGTGGCATATGCCTGTGGTCCCAACTACTTGGAGACTGAGGCAGGCAGGAGGATCGCTTGAGCCCAGGAGTTAGAGGCTACAGTGAGTTCTGATTCCAGCCTGGGCACCACGGTGGAGACTCCACCTCAACATCAAAAAGGAAAGTTGATTCTTGGTTCTAACTCAGTTGTGACAAATGGTGGATATATGGTTCTGACCAGATTCTAAATTGTACTTCATGGTGGGCAAGGGAAACTTCCAATGCCTATCCCCTCTCTTTAAAAAATTGATCCTATAGCAGTTTGCCTTGAGTTGTGGGTGCCACCTCCCTCAGTGTCTTTTTCTGAGGGTACGTAAACTGCATCCTAGCTTGAGATCAGGAGCCAAGGTTTTTACTTCTCTGTGTCCAACATAATTTTTCTGCACAGTGTCTTGCCCAATACATGTGTTGATAATACTGATAAACATAGTTAATCTTCTTCTTTGAAGATTATCTGAAGCAAGATTTTGACCTTAGGTCAGCTTCCCCTGCAGTATGTGATTGGAAACTGTGAACAAGTTCAGATTTTAGTTTAGGTAAAAATGTAACCAGAGAAGTTGCTACCAAGCACAGTTCACTTTGAGCTGACCTAACTTTTGGATTATGTACTCACTAAGAACTTATCTCTTGTTAATTAAATAAATACAAAGAAATCAATAACCCAATAAAAACACTTATAACAAGTTTATCCCCAAATGGTGTGCTTGATGCTAAGGACAGACCTAAAGTTTGTTGAGGATAGAAGTGAAGAATGAGGCAAAATAAACCAGGAGTTGAGATGTGTGTGTGCCTGTACCAGCACCCGTGTGGGCGCCTCGCAGGTAGGGTCCATGGCCCCTGCATGTCAGTCTTCTGTTACTAATTGTTGCATAAATTGAGTCTGGTGGTTAGCAAGCTACATACAGCCAGCTGCCTGTTGGTTGTTTGTTCTCTGCCTGCTAGCTAATAACTATTCTTGCATTTTAAATGGTTGTATAAGTATCTATATGATCTCCTTGATTTTTGCCTCTTGTAATGGAAAGCCTAAACTATTTAATGTCAGGCCCTTTGAGAAAATGTTTCCTGGCTCCTGCCTCACACCTCCCGGAAGCAGGGTGTTAGCTTGATTGTCTCCAGTTCTGCAATCTGGGAATAGTAGATCAGGATGCTGACTTGTGGGAAGATCCTGGCTGCATGAGACGCCCCTGTCTGCAGTCACTCATAGCTTGGAAAAACGAAAAGGCAAAGGGGTTGGATCTGAGCACTGACAGGCAGGTTTGCTTCTGGTTTCAATGTAGGACTGATAACAAGGGCCACTTGAGAAGTTGCAAATGCAGATTTCCCAGTGTTAGGTGGTGACCAGTAAAAGCACATTTTGTTTGTAGGATGTAGAAAGGCCATAAAACTGAAATGTCTTTCTATCATCAAACATTTCTGTCTGTGTTTTTGATGTTTCAGATGTTCCTATTTCTCTGGATTGCAGGATTTCAACTCTGCCACATGGACTGTTACGTTTCTGAGTTGTTGACTATTTCAGTTCCAAACAGTTCGTTATTTCCTGTCAGAGGAAACTTCAGAGTAACAATGAAGTGCTGGTGTGGGTTCAAAGGCTTGGAGAAATGAAAAGCAGTGGAGAAATTTTGTGAGGTTCCTTTGGCTTAGAAGATTCAGAAAGGCTTTGAGCGAATGAATGTATGTATCAGTCACTGTTACTCCAGGTCCATTAGCTGTTCCCAGGCCTTTCTGTGTCATAAAAACAAACATCATTTTGTAGGTGGGGACTGTGTCCTATGTTGACAGGTCTTTGTTTTCAAAGCCTGATGTACAATGGAGACTAAATGTTCAATGACTGTATGCAGTTCATTTTTTAATTAATTAATTTATTTTTTTGAGACAGAGTCTCACTCTGTTGCCTAGGCTGGAGTGCAGTGGTGGCATGATCTCAGCTCACTGCAACCTCCACCTCCCAGGTTGAAGTGATTTTCCTGCCTCAGTCTTCCAACTACCTGGGATTATAGGCACGTGCCACCGTGCCCGGCTGATTTTTGTATTTTTAGTAGAGACGGGGATTTGCCATGTTGGCCAGGCTGGTGTTGAACTGCTAACCTCAGGTGATCCACCCCCCTCTGTCTCCCAGAGTGCTGGGATTACAGGCGTGAGCCACCATGCCCAGCTGTATGTTTTAAATCTTATATTAAGCTTATACCACTGTTGATTGCCTTTGCTAGGGTGGGGCTTATTGTTAATTTTAGAAACACCCCTCATTTGAGTGGTACTTTACAGTTTATAGCAACCTCTACATAAAGCTAGGCATGGTGGCATATGCCTATAATTCCAGCTGCTTGGGAGGCTGAGGCAGGAGGATTGCTCGAGCCCAGAAGTTCGAGACCAGCCTGGGCAACATAGCAAGAACTTATATCAAAAAATAAAAAAAAATAAACTTTCATATAAAATTCTCACTTGATCCTCACCAAGAACCCTGTGAGATGAGTGTTATTCACCGGATGCTCAGAGAACCTAGAGATGATACAGCTGGCTAGTGCATACCAGGAACTTGAACTACTTATAAACTGGAGCAGTCGGAGAAAGCTTGGTGTGTGTGACGTTGTCTGTCTCTTGGTCTCCAGGCCCCAAGAGGAAGCAAAAGCCTAATTCATCTTGGCAAATGCAGTAGAAGTTCTTGCTTGAATTTTCTTTCAATAGACAGTTTTTGGTGGTGGTTTGTTGCTCTCCTTGGGATAAACATTTCTTGATAGTGCAGTTCTTCCCTCAGTATGTTCTTATTCTAGTGTGTACATCCATTTCTCTGAATGTTTAGTAAACATTTCTCTTGCATACCCTAATGCCAGTTTCTTACCTACTCCTCAGTAATGTGCTGCGGCAGTGGCTTTGGGACCTGGTGTAGACATCATAGGTTACTTTATTTGTTCCTCACAGTGACAAGGGGATCTTGATTGGTGCTAAGTCCTTGGATGGTTCCCTTGGCCTCAGTGGTTCCGAGAGAGCCATCACTGCAGGTGTGATCAGTGCCAGGGTCTCCCTTTCTTTCTTCTCTCTCACTTTTTTTTTTTTTTTTTTTTTTTGAGATGTGGTTTCACTCTGTCACCCAGGCTAGTGTGCAGTGGCACAGTCTCAGCTCACTGGAGTCTTCTGGGCTCAAGCTGTCCTCCCACCTCAATCTCCTGAGTAGCTGGCACTACAAGCGTGCGCCAATACGCCTGGCTAATTTTTGTATTTTTAATAGAGACAGGATTTCACCATGTTGCCCAGGCTGGTCTTGAACTATTGAACTCAGACGATTCACCCACTTCAACCTCCCAAAGTGCTGAGATTACAGGCATGAGCCACCACACCTGGCTTTTATTATAATTTTTAAAGTCTATTTCTAATTTCCTCTGAATTATGTTTTGAAATTTTCAATTTGTGGGGAACCGGCAGTCTCTTCCTTTTTCTTTCTGCATCACTGCACCACCTAGTGGATAATACATCTGTTACCAGGCAGTGGCCTTTGATGATTTCCTGTAACTACAAATTCTACAAAAAGGAAAACTGGCTGCCTTTTTATGCTTTTAAATCACATATAATTTCTGCCTGCAATTTTGTTATTAGGCAAGTACGGACTTTTGAGAGGAGCTTAATAACGTTTAATTCAGAATTTTAAAAAATGTCAGCCCGTATCAGAAGTTTCCCATGTCACCAATGGGATGACGATGCAGACTGTCAGCTTCACTCAGTTTATATGATAATGGCATACAGGATAGAAGAATGAAGTCTTCTTCTAAGTTTAGAAACAAGGCTATTTCAAACACCTGAATTTTTTTTAATGTTTTTATAACTTGCTTTCAATTTCATCTGCTCTGTTTTATTATTAAGTCAAAATAATTAGGAAGGCTTGTTGATTGGCATTTTCATTATTTTTGGTAGCTTGGCTTTGGCTCCACATTTGATACAGGAAACCTCACCTTTCCCCTCCCTGTGTTGTCTTTGCTGCCCCCTGCCTGGATGGAGTATGTTCTGTATGATGGAGCAATTGTTTGTTTTTCTCTGTTGATTGCCATCAGGTGCAGTGGGCGCCGGTCATTGTGCTAAGTATACCATGCAAGAACACATTCAGTTATCACGTTTATGATATTTTAAATATGTAACATACTTATGCAGTTGAAACCATAAATTGTAAGATTTTTAGTCTTGTCCATAGATTAACAGTTTAAAATAAAATTATTGTGTCTCTTACTGACAGCTGGTGAAATCAGTATTTTCAGAATATCAGTTTGGTCAGTTTTGTCATGTGCCTCTGTAAGGAGTTCAGTCTTCCTCTGCGCTCCCTCAGCCTTCTTATTTTTCCCTCCCAGGAAAATTTTAGAGATTACCAAAAGGATTCTTAAAGTGTAAAATGAATTTCACTGTTTTGAGAAAAGTGCTATTTTTTTCCTTAAAATCAGGCATTCGGCTCATGGTTGCAGCACTGTAAATTGCTAAGAGTTATAGGTCATTACACATGAAGAGGCTTAAAAATGCCCTTTGATCCATAATTAACTGCAAAATATGGAGCGGGAGCTGTATGCACACGGTGTCTGCCATAGCATTAGTTACACTAGCAAAAAATCGGAAATGGCTTACATGACTGCTAGGGGTATGGTTAATTATATGGTAAATGTGGCTATTTACAAATTTAAATTAACTAAAATTAAACATTGCGTTCTTCAGTTGCAGTAACCACATTTCACATGTTCAGTAGCCACATGTGGCTAGTGGTTACTGTGTTGGACTGCACGGCTATAGAACATTGTCACCATGGGCAGAAAACTTCTGTTGGAGAGTACTGCTAGACAGGTGCTTCTCGAACAATTTTTTTTCCCGTCACCTCCCTGATGAGAGGTGTTTCTCAAGCTTTAATGTGCATATGAATCACATAGGGGCTCTAGTTAGAATGCATATTTTTATCAGTAGGTCCAAGTTAGGGCTTGAGATTCTGTATTTTTAACACGCTCCCAGGGGTTGGCTACGTAATACCCAAAGGGTCGGCTTCTTGCATTTATTCTCCAATTCTAATAGGAAAGGCATGTGTTTGAAGCTCAGGACTCCATATGTAGGCTCACTGGCTTTATGGGATTAACCGGGCTCATTGCTATGTGGCACTAATGTGTCCCTCTTTTCTTTGGGAACCATCCTCTGATGGTGCCCAAGGTCAGGGAGGGAACAGTTGACCTTGTGTGTTTCCTATGGGGCCAACCTTGATTGCATTTAGCTGAGCAGCTCTAATAATTGGTTTTTCAACCTACCTTTTGACAAAACCGTTTATAATTATCTTTATCCTGGTGCCTATTATGGGAGTGGTGGTTTGTATGTATGTTTGTTTTTTTAAAGTGAAGCTGTGTTTCAGTGTTATATGAGCTTAGTCAGGTTTAAAATCATAGGGTAGACAGGGCTGTGCCTGTGTTGCCAAATTAGCACCTTCCTTTTGGCTTATTAATGGCTTCTTTGTAATTACAAATAAGAATGGTCTGTTTATAGCTTAGTGTGTCAGAACTAGGAACATAGAGGTCTTAAATGTAATTATCTGCTGATTTTTTTTTTTTTTTTTTTTGCCTCATATCTTATGAAGATTGGACTCATGCAAATTTGCATTCAAATTGTGACCAGATACCTCTTAGTGGTGGGGCATTGCCATGGGCAAGTTCCTTGAGATCTCACGCTTTCCTATTTTTGTGTGTGAAAAAAGCAGGAGTAGGGTTTTTGGAGGATTGACAGGCAATAGCTATAAAGTACTTAGCACGGTGTCTGGCATATTGTTAATGTCCGGTCAGTGATGATGTGTTTCAGGCCCCCCTTTTCCATGGTGTTCACAAAGGCACAAGCATTAGGGAACTTGTACATATATACCAAAGCTGACCAGTCAAAGAGCCAGAAATAGAATCTGACCTGACTCCCTTCCTGCACCCTATTGTTACCCACTCACTACAGAAGAGTTACTTAGCTGTGTCAACTGGACCCAGGCCAGTGGCATAGAAATAGCTATCATGCTTGCAAAGATGTTCTGAGTTGTCAGAGTGATTGAATCCATGATTGGTCTGGTGCCCAAGCACCAACAATCATGTTTTTGTTTGTGTGTTTGTTTGTTTTTTAAGAGACAGGGCCTCACTCTCTCACCCAGGCTAGAGTGCAGTGGTGCCCTTATAGCTTACTGCAGTCTCAAACTCCTGGGCTCAGGCAGTGCTCTCTTCATGGCCTTCCAATGTGCTGGGATTACAGGCATGAGCCACTGAGCCCAGCTGGATTTCTTATGATTTGAAGACTAGTGATCAGTCGCTAGTAGGTTTTGGAAGGCACAATAGGTGTATAGCGGACGGGCAAGGTTCTTCAGTGGAAAGGATATAAGCTTTCTAGCCACACCAGCCTGAGTTAAGAGTCTGTCCTCTGCCACTTTTTACTTGTATGACCTCAACCAACTTACGTTACTTCTGACTTCAGTGTCCTTTCTGTTAAATGAGTCTATTAATAATGATATTGATAATAGCTAAAATTGAGCATGTACTATGTGCCAGGCATTATCTTGATTTCCATACATGCGTTGTCTGATTAAATTCTTACAACAACCTTAGAGAGGTGGGTCTTGTTACTGCTACTGCCTCTGCTTTACAGATGGAGGAAACTGAGGCAAGGAGAAATTAAGTAACTTGCCCTGGGTAAAGGGTGGAGCATGAATTTGAATCCACACTTTCTGACTGCAGACTCTACAATGCGCTTTTTTTTAAAAACAGCTTTATTGAGATATAATTCATATACCATACAATAAAAGTATGCAACCAGTGGTTTTTAGTACTGTATATTCACAGAGTTGTGCAACCATCACCACAATTTATTTTAGAACATTTTCTTCACCCCAAAAGGAAACCACATACCCATTAGCAGTCACTCCTCATTTTCCCCAAACTCCCATAGTCTTAGGGAGCCAGTAATCTTTCAGCCTTTATGGATTTGCCCCTCCTTGACATTTCACATAAATGGCATCATACAATATTTGTCATTTTATGTCTGACTTCTTTTGCTTGTTATACACACATACACACACACAATGTTTTCTGGAGACAGAGTCTCACTCTCTCGCCCAGGCTAGAGTGCGGTGGCGCAATCTGGGTTCACTGCAACCTCTGCCTCCCCAGTTCAAGTGCTTCTCCTGCTTCAGCCTCCCCAGTAGCTGGGATTACAGGCGCCACCACACCTGGCTAATTTTTTGTATTTTTAGTAGAGATGAGGTTTCACCATGTTGGCGAGGCTGGTCTTGAACTCCTGATCTCAAGTGATCCACCTGCCTCGACCTCTCACAGTACTGGGATTACAGTCATGAGCCACCATGCCTGGCCCTGCTTATATTATTATTATTATTATTTTTTTTTTTTTTTTTTTTTTTTTT